>NC_135537.1:2151042-2336695 GCF_045843805.1 Urocitellus parryii | reverse complement strand
GGAGGGGGCAGGCTCCCTCGCTGGGTGAGCACTACCTCTGGCCACTGCCCAGGGCCTCTGTGGTTGGGTCCCAAGCTCCTCCCCCCTGTGTGCCCACAGGGCTCTGCAGGATGTGGGTGGGCAGTCCCCGCCTCAGGAAAGAGAGGACAGGAGGCAGCTGCAGGCCAAGGTCCCCACACCTCGCCAAAGAGACCACTTCCCTCCCCCAATAGAGAGGTTCTCAGGGGCCACCGACTCCCCCGACCAGGCAGAGGGCAGGAAGTGCTCCCACAACTGGCCTCCGCTCTGGCCTCTGCCCAGGGTGTCCTTGCCTGGCCTTGACCCTGGATGGGTCCAAGGTGACCTGGCTCCTGTCCTCTGAGTGAGGTCAGGCCTGTGAGGCACTGCGGCTTCTTTGGGGGGTCTCAATGCATCTGTGGGAAAGCACCCAAGAGCCCAGCGCTATAAGGCTGTGGACAGAACTGGACCAGGCCCAGGGCCCCCAGGTGGGGACGGGGCTGCCGGGCAGCAGTGGGAGGGTCTGCAAGACAGCCTGGGGAGGGAGAGAGGCCTGGAACTCTGTCCCACAGGGATGGTGGCAGTGACGAAGTGGGATGGACCCCTCATGGAAAGAGAACTGGGGCTCACTGGGTTCCTGGGCCCCAGGCCCGGCCATCCCTGCAGCTGATGGGTGAACTTCTGGTCTTCCTGTGGAGCACCGGGGCTCCCCTCACATCCTCCTGCGCCACTGTCGGGATGGCTGGGGCCCTAGGCGAGGACAGAGGGGGCAGCAGCTGTCACACTACTACTCTGCCACAGCCTAGGCCGCCGCTCCTTCCAGGGGAGCCCTGCTCGGGATCCCAGGGTCCTGGGGGCGCACAGCAGCAGGGCTGGGAACCCCGCCTCCGGGGCAGGCGGGTGCCTCCAGATCCAGGTGGCTCAGGGAGATAGCAGGTGGCTGAGCCCAGGTGCCCCAGCAGGCGGCCACCCCACCAGATGGCTGAAACGGGAAGGGCTCAGGACCCCCAGTGGGGCATGCCAAGTCCCAGCTGGCCCCTGCTGGAGCCTTTCCTGGCCCCTGGAGCGGCCACCGGGGCCAACCCCACAGCCTCAGCCCTTCCCCCTCCCTGGCTGCAGGCTTGGGCCCAGCCCTGAGGACAGGGTCCCAGGGACCCAGCTCAAGTCGAGGCTGGGCCTCGTGGCGACAGGCACCTGGCCCTGCCAGTCCCCACCTACTGCCAGTGGCCCTGCTCCTTGGCCACTCCTGCCTGACCCAGCCCACCCTGCCCTGCCCACACAGGCTGGCCCACCTCGCCGCGAGTCCCTGGTGAGAGCTGCAACCTGGGTCCCCTCGCGCCCAGGGAGTGGTGCCTGGAACCCGGGCCACCAGAGGGAAGGGACGCGCTGCAGGTGGACTCTGGTCCCAGCACTCCAGGCCAGAGTGACCCAGGACGCCAGGCATCAGAGCCTCCCTCCCTCAGGACGTGGTTCAGAACAGGCAGCGCATCCTGCCCGACAGGGTCTGCAAGTTCCCAAGTCCCTGGGAAGGGAGAGGGACGTGAAGTGGGGGGCTCCTGGACAGCGCCTGGGAACCAACTCAGGATGTGCATCCAGTGCCAAGAAAGGGGCCCTGCTGATCCTCAGATTGCCCAGGGGAACAGGGGTCGCCGAGTCCAGGTGAGATCAGAAGAGGCCACCCATGGAAAGCCAGGTTCCCAGGGACAGGTGCTGTCCAGGGGCTCAGCTGAGGTGATGAGAGAACGGGCAGGAGGGAGGGGGAGGGGAGAGGGATGGGGAGGGAGGGAGGGAAGGGGAGGGGGAGGGGAGAGGGTGGGGGAGGGGAGTCCAACAGGCTGAATAAAGACCTGCCCAACATCAGGTGTATTAGTCCAGGTTCCAGAGAAAGAGAAACATCACACACACACACACACACACACAGTCCCCTCTTGGTCCTTTCTGTCTCTTTCTCTGTGAATCTGTGCAGTATATCATATTGTATTAAATCATACGTGTGAGTATGCTATACACGGACGTGTGTGTGTATGCATGTGTGTGTGCGCGTGTGTGTGGTGTACAGAGAGAACCTGTGCAGAACTGGCGCCACCTTACCTGTATGAACGGAGAAGTCCAGTCTGCCGCCGGCACCTGGAGAACCAGGGGACCCATGGCACAGCTCTAGCCTGAGCACAAGTCCAAAGCAGAGTGTGAGGTGCAGATGGCCGCAGCTCTGTGGTGGGGCAGAGAAGGAGACCTTCCTCTCCTGGCCCTGATGCTCCCAGGCCTCAGGCAGACAGTACGGCCCTCAGTGCAGGGGGCAAGTGCCCTCCAGCCCACTGGCTCCTGCCTGATGCCCACACAGCAGGACCCCACAGCGTCAGGGCAGAGGGGTGGGCACAGTGGAAGGGGGCCTCGTGGCTGTGCCCCCCAAGTGCTCCCCTGTACGCAGGCAGGTGCGTGTGAGTGAGAGGAGAGAACCAGGCCCCGATGCTCTTCTGTGGAAATCAAGGACCGGTCAAGGTGCTGCCCGAGGCTAACCCTGCCAGGTGCGGCTAGAGCACGTGGGTGCAGCTAGGCAGATGGTGAAGGAGGCGCTGAGCTCAGCTCACGCAGCAGGCAGGACAGTGGCCCTGGGGAGGAGCGTCCTGCTTCTCCTGACCCTGACCACTGCAGGCGGGAAGGCAGGCAGTGAGGGAGCCCCAAGGATGAAGGTGAGGAGTGCCCCCCCTACCGCAGCTCCTTCCCCTCCCAGTCTGCACGGAGAGTGGGGGAGGGGTGTGGGGCGCAAGGTCACCTGTGCCCAAGGCAGAGGCGCTGGCCTGCCTTCCACCATCCACAGGGTGAGCGGGACAAGGCTGGTGCCAGGGAAGAGGGACACGGCCCTCCATCTCCTCAGACACCAGTACCTGCTCCCTGGTGCGGGCAGGAGGCACAGGCCCTCCAGCTCTGCCACCCAGCTGCTTGAGAGCCGAGGACCCAGAGCCCAGCAGGCCTGAGCCGCAGGCTGGAGAGACCTGGGGGAGCAGGGAGGGGCCCGACTCCATGAGGTGGGAAGGCTTTGTCCCTCCATGTGTCCTGGAACTGTCCCTGCAGTTGTGCCCAGAGCCACGTGCCGCAGCTGAGTCCCACCGTGGCAGGTCCTGGGGAGGGTGACCACAGAGCGAGGGACCCAGCAGGGGAGGGTGGGCTGCTGGAGCCTGACCTGGGCTGTGGTGGGACGAGCAGGGTCCATGGCACCTGCAGAGCTGTCCCTGGGGCCCACCTACGAGGTCCTGCCTGCCTCCCAGGTGGGTGAGGGGGCTGAGGCGCGGCCACAGGCTTATAGTCACAACACAAGGACACCCTGCAGCCTCCCAGGGCCTGCCCCGCTCCCTGCCATCTCAAAGACAGGCGGGCCTGGGGCCCGAGTCCTGTGCACCCCCAGAACTGCTCCGCGCGAGGCCAGCCCCAAGGTCACCTTGCACTGCTCTGAGGCTGCACAGGTGGGCAAGCACTGTGGCAGCACAGGCACACGCACAGATGCACACACACATGCACACGCACACGCACAGACCCACAGGCCCCTGCTGAGCCACAGTGCCGTCCGTCCCCCTTCACTCGCACTTGTTCGTGGGAACAGGACTTATTTTTAACAGTCAGTTAAAATATTAGTCAGTTAAAGTGTCTTGGGGGGGGGTGCGGGGGGAATTTCCAAGGAGAAAATTCCAGCTCTTGTAGAGAATACAAATGGGTCTGGTCTGGGGTGAATTAAGACGGGCACACAACTCCCCCGGACGGTGATGGCCAGGGCCGGCATCAGGGCTGTGGCAGGGGCAGCTGGGAGGCCTGTCATAGCCCTGGGGTACACAGGACCTTGGGGTCCAGGAGGAGGTGCTGACAGGAGGCAGGGTGGGGGACTTGGGCAGTGGCTTGGGGCTGGCTCTCCATTGTCCAGCACCTGCAAAGCTGCCTCTCTGGGCTCCCTTCTTCTAGGGTGGCCTCAGAGGAGTCCTGTTCTGCCTCCCCAGGGGTCCTGGCTCATCAGGAGTGGCCTGGTGGCCTCTTTAGGGCTGAGGCACAGTGGACAACTGTGGATAGCAGGGCGGAACAGCTGGTGGTCAGGAGACTGACACGGCCGCACTGAGCCCTGCCGGAGCTGGCCTGACATCCCTGCAGCCTGGGCGTGTCCAGGGACTGCACTCATCGGCCGGCCTTGCGGGAAGGGCGCTGGGAGAGGAGCCAGCTCTCTGGAAGCCTTTTAGCAGGGACACGGGGGCAGAGTGGAAGCTGGGGTGAGATATGAAGCTCCAGAGGTGCTGGCCTGAGCAGAGCCTCAGGACACAGCGCGTGGCAGGCCTGGGGTGTGCGATGCGGGAGGGGGTGAGGACGAGGAGGACTGCTCCCCCCTTCCGTGGACTCCTCGTTTCAGTAAGTTTTGGATTCATGGAGTTATTGATAGGGACTCCCCCCACTCGTTCTGCTCAGCATCTCACCTGGCGAGGGACGAGGGGCGCAGAGCCAGCTTGGCTGTGCTGACATGGGGTCCACCACCAAACCCGCACTGCTCAGACCCCTCAGCTTTGGCACTGCACTGAGGTCAGGAGGGAAGGTCCCATGTCCCAGGAGAGCCCTGGTCCGCTCCCAGGCAGCCCCCAGAGGGAAGAGTGGGCCAACCGTGGCCTCTGACCCTGGCACCCAGGACCACGCCACACACATCCCCTGTGTCTGGCTTTTCCACTCTACTTGTGTCCACCCCTGAGATGTGGCCATGCTGGTGCAGAGAGCAGAAGGAACTTCGCTGAGGAATGCTCCAAGCATGTGGACATAACCCAAGGAGCGTGTTTGTGCCCACCACCTGCATGAGCACATCTTGATCTCTCAGCACCTGGACCTCACCCATGTGGCCTGTCCAGGCTCATTCTCCTCTGGCCTCCAGCAGCTGCAGGGGACGCTTGCTGCTCTCAACATGGTGCTTTTCCTGATTGCACATGCCCCTACCTACAGGCCTTCTCCACAGAAGGAGGGTGGCCTTTGAAATGGTCCCAGAGCCTGGCCCCTGTGTGCTGTCTGCTTTCCTGCCGGGCAGCTGTGTGGGAGGTGCATCCGCCTTGCTGAGGCAGCTCTGGGTTGCTCTGTTTCGAGCCTCGCTGGGTGGGTGCACGGGGCCCTGTGGAATTGACCTAGGCGAGGGGTCCCAGGCTGCCTGCCTGCGTACTTGGCCTGCGGCATTTCCACCAAGTCATGTACCCACTTCCCTGCGTCCTCGTTACGTTGCGACGGCTGGCGAGGAGCTCCCGCTTGCCCGTCGGGAATGAAACGGCCCTTCCTGCTCTCGTGAGCGTCCCTCTGGTTACCCCGCGGACTGTGCTGTGTGTGTGTCTTCTGCTCCGTGGCATCCTTATTGATATCTCTGCATATTTCTCTTTGGGGTATTTGTCTTTTCCTGAAAGCTCTCTGGGCTTTGTGTCTTGCGGTACTAGAACCAAGCTTCCTCCTGGAAATTGCCTCCTTCCAAATACGGCTATTTATTTTGCACCTGTACGGTCTTTCTCTTTTTGCTTCTGTGAAATCGTCCACTCATCGGGCTCATGGCCTAACATATTTCCTGGTGATCCCTCTTTGTGTCCTTATTTCTGGCCGCCTCCCCCTTTCCTTTATTCTTCGGGTCAGGGCTCAGTCTAGCCTACCATCTTAAAACACAAAAGTCATCAGCAAAACCAAAACCAAAGCTGCTATCTGGCTGCTTTGCTTTCTACTTTTAAATATTTGCTTCTACTTTTATTATTCTCTTTCTTCTATTAATACATTTTGTCATTTGACATTGTTCTTTTTATACCTTGAGCAAAACACGTAACCATTTTTATTATTTTCGATGGCTTGCTAAATGCATTTTAAGATTTGCCACCAAGTATTAATATGCTCTTAGCTCTCCTGAACATCTTTAAACATCTTTGTGATTTTTGAAAACACATGATAGCTTCATCAAATTTTGGAGGTTTACAGCCGTTGTTTCTTGAGATATCTGCTCCTGTAGGCGACCCACTGGTCCTGGCCCTGTTCATCTCTCTGGTCTTCTCCCCTCTGTCTCTAGATTGGGTGATTTCTATTGATCTGTCCTCAGTTCACTTACTCTTCTGCCGTCTCCAATCTTGTGTGAAGCCCACTCGGTGAATTTTTCATTCTGGCTGTTGTAACTTTCATTTTAAGAGTTTCACTGGTTGATTGCTGCACTATGCGCCTTGCCAAGGTGTGGAATCCACCAGGTGAATGCGGGGGAATGGGTGGGGGAGCTGCGGGCTGGACACATAAGGGGGTGTAGGAAGGAGTGGGCCCCGCCATCGGCAGCAAACAGACCTGGGGACGTCCCGCTTAGTGAAATGCACCGGGCCAGAGGGAGCAGGCGGCACGTTCTCACTGGTGAGTGGAAGCTGAGCGTGTGGACCTCACCGAGGGGGGAGAGCAGGGGCCAGCAGAGGCAGAAGGGGAGGTGCCAGGGACAGGGGCGGGGATGAGTGCCACACTGCAGAGGCGTTGGAGGCAGAGTCCCAGGTGCTGGCAGCTGCTAGAGCCAGCCGCGAGGAGCCATGGAGTTCGACAGTGGAAGAGAGGGAGTCAACGGCTCTGACGTAAGGGGTGGTGAGGGCTGAGGGGATGGGAAGCCAGTCTCCTGGACTTGCTCATTATACCTGGTTGACACGTATCGAAACCACCCACTGCACCCTGACACGCAGTTATGACGTGTCAATCATGAATTTAAAAAGGATTCCCAGAGGTTCCTTGGTGGTCCCCATTTCTCACGGAGATCCCCTTTCTGATAGCTCCTAAGGTGACGTTTCCTGTGACTCCTGGCAGATACCTTCCTGGATCCCTTCATGCTGATGTTGTAAGTCTGCTGTGCGGCGTCTGCAGCGCCCTGGGCTGGGCTCCCGGGGCCGGGTTCCTGAGGGGCCGGGTTCCTGGGGGGCCGCGCTCCCAGGGGCCGGGTTCCCGGACCATTCCATCTTTTTGGCCGGGAGACACACTTTCCCATCCCTTGGTTTTGTGAGGAATGTGTGGTTGACTTCTAGCCGCAGTGAGCCGCGGAGGAAAGCGGCTTCCCCCTGGCGGGCCATTCGACTGCAGGCCGCTCACCTGAACCCCTGGCAGGCCGGCCGGTGTGATCTCAGGAGCCGCCTCCCACTCTGAGCTGGAGGGAGACCTGCACCCTGAGCCCCTCGACCTGCCTCAGGGTGGTGTCCAGGCTTCGTGGGGGGGGTCTGGGTGGACTTGCCCCTGGCTGGCCATTGCTCCCAGGGCAGGGCTGTGACCTCCCTTCCTGGCTTGGTTCCCTGAACTCAACATCCTGTCCACAGATCCCAGCTGCCCAGGTGCCCCAAAGGCCAAGTCTGCTCACAGGGGACACTCCCTGCTCAGACCAGCTCTGTGCCCTGGCACGGGGGTGTCCCTGCACGCTCACTAGGTGGCGGTGGCCATCATCTTAAAGGTCGCCCTCCTCCCTGGATGGTTTTCTGGCCCCACCACCCACTGCCTGAGAGGGTTGCTTC
Organism: Urocitellus parryii; assembly: GCF_045843805.1. Taxonomy (NCBI): domain Eukaryota; kingdom Metazoa; phylum Chordata; class Mammalia; order Rodentia; family Sciuridae; genus Urocitellus; species Urocitellus parryii. The sequence continues at coordinate 2,329,196 of NC_135537.1, read as the reverse complement.
CTTATTTTGACACGTCTGATATGGGTTGATGGTGGGAAGGACAGTCCCACGCCACAGGCTGCACCGTGGTCAGGTGTGTAGCTTCGTCCAGCCACGAGCGCTTTGGGTCTGTGTGCATTGCTGGTGTTGTCACTGTGGTCTGAGCCAACTGAAGTGAAGTGCCAGATCGTAAGTGTCCATCTGGATGGGATCTGACAAGTGTGTTCAGAGTATTTCAGGCATTGTGACATTTCTCCCTCGACAACTGGTCTCTCCCTCTCCCTGGGGCTCAGAAGCGAGCTGTCATCAGATATAGTCACCGTGGCTCAGAGCTTGGTGTGTCTCTGTTTTGTGTCGCTCTCTTCTGTGAATGTATTTGGGGGATTCACTATCACTGAGAATCTGGAGTTTGTTTCTCTTCACGTTGAACAGGTATGACTGTCACACGCACCTGCTGACCTGTTCTTGTAGTGGACATAGGAGAAATCTGTGTCAGATCTCAAAGCCACGAGAGACAAGGGCCCGAGTTTGGCACTGCCTGAGCTTGGAGGAGTTGGCCCAGGGTGCCACTGCTTCTCCACCTAACTCAGGCCCCAGGGCCAGGGCACTGGGGGCGACTTTGGGAATCGAGGGTGCTGGTTGGGACTTCAACAGTCAGCAGAAGTGACCTGCCAGGCTGAGATGCTCGGGGACCCGGGATCGTGCTCCTGCCCTCTGGGGACAAGCCTGCCTGGTGTCTGAACCTGAGCGCCACGAGTGAGCAGGGAGCAGGGAGCAGGGAGCAGGGAAGGAGGCCGGCTCCCACTTACCAACCCACTCAGCCTGGCGGCAGGCGTCAATAACGCTCCTATCACTTCTGCTTGGGGCTGTGAGGAGGGAGAAATTGATCTTAGGAGCAGACACCTGGCTCGGGGCAGGAGCGAGGTGTCTTCTCTGGCAGGGAGCAAATGGGGTTTGTATTGAATTTGGCCTGAAGACACCCCACGCTGTGGTCTCTGGATCAAGGCTCCCGGAGCTGGTGGGGAGGAGTGCGAGGGAGCCCTCCTGGGCAGGACTGCGCCACAGCCCTACGTGGACGCACCAGGTGGAGTCAGACTGGAGGAGGGCTTCTGTGGCAATCGGCCACCAGGTCACCACTCACGGTATGCCCCCCCCTTGCCCTGCGCCCTGTGGATGTCCTTCAGACCAGCACTGGACAGGCCCCCTCTAGATTTAAAGAACTGCTGTGCCACTGTCCAAGGCTAGTGGGATCTAGGTGGAGTGGACAGTGCCTGGCTTGGGCCCAAGCTTTACCCTTGGCAAGAGCCCCCATGGCACCCTGCTCTGGGTCACCTATGCACCCCAGGGAGCAGCTGAGCTGGTGACCTGAGGCCCTGGGTCCCCTCCTGGGGCCCTTGATGCACAGCCCCACACCAGGCACTCAGCCCCACACCAGGCACACAGCCCCACACCAGGCGACAGCCCCACACCAGGCGCTCAGCCCCACACCAGGCGCACAGCCCCACACCAGGCGCACAGCCCCACACCAGGCGCACACCCCCACACCAGGCGCACACCCCCACACCAGGCGCTCAGCCCCACAGCAGGCGCACACCCCCACACCAGGCGCTCAGCCCCACACCAGGCGCACAGCCCCACACCAGGCGCACACCCCCACACCAGGCGCACAGCCCCACACCAGGCGCACAGCCCCACACCAGGCGCACAGCCCCACACCAGGCGACAGCCCCACACCAGGCGCACAGCCCCACACCAGGCGCACACCCCCACACCAGGCGCACAGCCCCACACCAGGCGCTCAGCCCCACACCAGGCACTCAGCCCCACACCAGGCGCACACCCCCACACCAGGCGCACAGCCCCACACCAGGCGCTCAGCCCCACACCAGGCGCTCAGCCCCACACCAGGCGCACAGCCCCACACCAGGCGCACACCCCCACACCAGGCGCTCAGCCCCACACCAGGCGCACACCCCCACACCAGGCGCACAGCCCCACACCAGGCGCACAGCCCCACACCAGGCGCACACCCCCACACCAGGCGCACACCCCCACACCAGGCGCACAGCCCCACACCAGGCGCTCAGCCCCACACCAGGCGCACACCCCCACACCAGGCGCACAGCCCCACACCAGGCGCTCAGCCCCACACCAGGCGCACACCCCCACACCAGGCGCACAGCCCCACACCAGGCGCACACCCCCACACCAGTCGCACACCCCCACACCAGGCGCACAGCCCCACACCACGCGCTCAGCCCCACACCAGGCGCTCAGCCCCACACCAGGCGACAGCCCCACACCAGGCGCACAGCCCCACACCAGGCGCACACCCCCACACCAGGCGCACACCCCCACACCAGGCGCACAGCCCCACACCAGGCGCTCAGCCCCACACCAGGCGCACAGCCCCACACCAGGCGCACACCCCCACACCAGGCGCTCAGCCCCACACCAGGCGCACACCCCCACACCAGGCGCACAGCCCCACACCAGGCGCACACCCCCACACCAGGCGCACACCCCCACACCAGGCGCACAGCCCCACACCAGGCGCACACCCCCACACCAGGCGCACACCCCCACACCAGGCGCACAGCCCCACACCAGGCGCTCAGCCCCACACCAGGCGCACATCCCCACACCAGGCGCACAGCCCCACACCAGGCGCACACCCCCACACCAGGCGCACACCCCCACACCAGGCGCACAGCCCCACACCAGGCGCTCAGCCCCACACCAGGCGCTCAGCCCCACACCAGGCGCTCAGCCACACACCAGGCGCACACCCCCACACCAGGCGCACAGCCCCACACCAGGTGCACAGCCCCACACGGGGTGCTTGCTTTAGAATCAGAGATGTTCTCTTACATCATCAAGGTCAGCAGGAGCTAGTCAAAAACGCTGTGTGCCTATGACCAGCAGGGCAACTGGAGAAAAACATTGAGCTAAATGTCTGCCTTATATCACACTCAAAAATTCTAGGAAAATTAAAAACTAAAATATTAAAATAAATTATAGGATAAATGTCTTAAAATTTTGGAATCCAGGAAATCCTCTAAGAAAAGAATGAAACCAGATATAAAAGAAAGTATTGATATATTTGAGATCTTAAAAGAAGATAATTTTCTATGTTTGATCATAGGACACTAAAAGCAAGATTAAAAAGAAAGGAACAATCTATAAACTATGCTTTGGGGAATTTAAATAGAAAGGATCAACACTCGAGATAGGTAAAGGACACCCACACAGCAAGAGTAAGGGACCAAATGACAGATGTGGCTGGTGCAGGGCAGAGGGACTCAGATTCTCCATATGGAATCAGAGACTCTCCGTGTCACTGGCAGAGAGGGGCAGATTAAAGCCACGGGGATCGGCTGGTTGCCCCCGGCCCCTGCCCAATCGTGTTGGAAACATGAAGGACAGTCGATGCGGCGAGGGCAAGTGCCCAGGAGGGCTTCATGTCCCCGCAGTGAGGGGCAGGTTTGTGGAGCCTTTGAGAGACAATTTGATAAAGTCCATCCAAACAACATCGCCAGCTGTGCCCATCCTGAAGAGGTGCCTGTGCCCGAGCCCAGCCGCGCAGCACCGTGGCTGCCATGACCTCAGGGAGGGGCGCGGCCGCAGGGCAATGCGGAACAGGGGAGCCAGGGGAAGGAGGAGGGGGCAGCCTCCACGGACAGCCGCAGCCCAGGACTGGTCACTGCACCTTACAAACCCTCCACCACGCAGGGCGTGGACTTGTGAGGACAGGTGTGCCTACAGCAGGCCCAGGGCTGCAGGAGTGGCCAGGAGCCAAGGGCCCTCTCCAAGAGGTGAGGCGCTGCAGAGGGGGCCTGGGAGAGCCCATGGCCCTCTGTCTCCCCCGACTCAGTTCCAACCGTTTTCAATGAGAACCTGGACGTGAATTCCTTGGATAGCAAAAAAGCCCAGGGAACACAAATCCCACGGGAAAGGGAGGGCAGGTCCAGGCCTGGGGCTGCAGTCGCAGGGACTCCTGGGCTCCAGCTGCCCCCTTTCCTTCCCCTCTGGCCTGGCTCGGGCTGGTCTCCCCAGGAAGGCAGGTGAGGGAACCCAGCCAGGCACAGCCTTGGCCACAGCCAGGGAGCATCTGTGTGAGAGCCAGCCTGGCACCCAGGGGTGCTTGTCACGCCACCCCAGCCTGAGCGGTCTGCGCGGGGCCTGAGCTCAGAGCAGAATTCCAGGGCCTGAGGTACTGGGGCACTCATCTCGGTGCTATTGTCCTAGGGTCACCATAACAGGTGACTGCAGACCCGGGGCCTTAACAATAGGAGAAATGCCTCCCTTTCACAGTTCCAGGGTCCCGCTGTCAGAGCCAAGGGGCAGCAGTCGGTGTCGCCTTTGCAGGACCCCCTAGGGACCACCCCCCCCACCTCCAGGGACTCCAGCTTCTGGCTGCAGTGCCCATCTCTGTCCCTGAGGTCCCATGCCCGTCCTTTCTCATTAGTAAGTGCCCTGTGTCCTTTCAGAAGGTCACTTGTCATGGGTTAGGGCCCACTGGATGATCAAGGATGACTCCTCATCTCAGGAGCCTTATCTTCTCACATCTGCAAAGTCCCTTTCCCAAACAAGGCTGCAGCCCCAGGCTCCAGGGTGTAAAGATGCATTGGGGGCCACTTTTGGTCTTTCCCTCCAAACTGATGGTGGGGATTACGTGGTTCTATCCTTCTACTTCCTGCTCAAGTGCCGCACTCTCAGAGGCACCCATGGTCGCTCAGATTGACCAGAGAGACAAACGGCATCGTATCCCCTCGGTCACCCTGGGGAGAGCCGCCAGTGCTGACCTACAGGAGCCTGGACACCTGCCCAGGGGGCACAGCCCTGAAGAAGAGAATCCGTCACACCCAGGTCCAGGCAGTCACTTCCCAGGCCATCCTGGAAGTCCCTTGGAGGGTGCAGCCAGATATCTGCCAGGGTGATGTCCGCCTCAACCTGCAGCAGCCAGACTACATCCTGCAGTCCAGGGTTAAGGTCCAGGGGTGGAGAAGAGGCCGGCTCTCCACACACAGCGACCCCTGCCTTCTTTAGCAAGCAGCAGGGGGCTGAGCAGGGAAATCCCACCCCAGGGGCCTTCTCATCCAGCCGTCCAGCCCGGGTGATGAGAGTGATGCATGTTCTGGTTTCAGAAAGAGAGACCCAGGGGCCTTGGAGGGCCACGCCTGCGCCCCGGGGTCTGGCAGGAGAGGCCGTTCCTTCTGGACAGAGCCCATCTTCAAACGCACCTCACAAGAAGGAGCCTCGGGCGCCGCTCCTTTGACTGCGGCCCAGGGAAGGAAACGCTCAGGGCTACGGCTGAGCAGGCGTGTGGCAGCTGCAACCAGGGCCTGGGAGATGAGACTGTCACCAGGACACCAGGAGGCCAGCAGAGCGTGAGGACGTGCTGCGCACTGACATGGCCCCTGCGGGGTGGAGGTGGAGCCCCCTCCACCCTGGGCAGGGGCAGGTGCACTGTCTGCTGGGGGCCTGGAGAACAGAGGAGCTCCTGGAGACAGTGAGGCCGGGGCAGGCAAGGGGTTGTCCCCAGGGCCCAAGCCCTTGGGATGCCGGACTTTGCCAGATGACAGCCATGGTGACCATCTATAGGGCAGTGGTCTCTGCAGGCTCATGGTGTGAGGCTGGCACTCAGAGCTCACTGCCCTGACCTGTCTGCGAGTGGGGAGTGCCACCCTGGAGAGGCTGCGAGGTGCACTGGCCGCCTGGAGGAGCCGAGTGCAGACTGGAGCAGGCTGCACCCTTGCTTGGGCACATCCTGTTGACCATCAGCTGGGTCCAGTACCCTTGGGTGGGCAGCTGGGGGGTGGAGAAGGCATGGGCACAGGAAGGGCTGCCCAGAGCTAGACCTGGTGGCACGAGAAGGAGGGCGGGGCCGGTGGCCTGCAGTGTGCCTGTGCCCTGGGGTGGGCTGCTCAGCGCTCCACACAAGCTCAGCTCTGGCCTCGGAGCCCTCCTGGGCCCTGGTAGAACCCTCTGCTCCCTTAAATGCTGGTGGCTGCTCAAGGCCAGCCCCCTGTCACTCCCCAACAGGACCATCCTCTCTCCACACAGGCCTCCTCTCCACACCAGGGCCCCCAGAGGAAAGGACATGGATGCCGAGGAGCATCAAATGCGCCCTCCAACCAGTGCACTTCCTGAGTGTTGGGGACACGTTTCTTAGTCTCTTGATGACTCTGTTGGTAATTGTGGGGACTGAGGCCAGGGAGGAAAGTGTCACCGGCACAGGGCTCACAAGCCTCGGCCATCAGTGCCCTGCCCTTTCTCCCTCCTCAGTCCCTCGTCTCAGGGGATGGTCTTAGATCTAGGCTGCTCCTGTCACGGGAGGGAGGAGAGCAAGGCCAGAGGTTCCTCCTGTCCCCACCACGTGGCTTGGGTGAGGCTCCTTCCCTCCCGGCTCTGGTCTGGATCCCACCTGGGTCTCTGAGCCTGGCACAGTGGCTGGGCCCTCCTGGGGCTCAGAATGAGGCACCTGTACACAGTGGCACTGAACTGTGAGGACGTGACATCAGGCCGCCCTGCGCCTCCCTCGGGCACCGCTGGGGCTTCCTCCAGGTCCCCGGGCCACAGCTGCGAGGCAGAGAGCAGGGAGCAGCTCGTGAGCCTCGGGCCGAGGCCTGCAGCCCGCTGGCCTCTCGGCTGTCTGGGGACGGCTTCTGGCTTTTACCAGCCTGAGACACTAACTGGCCAGAGGTGAAATCAGGGAAAGGACATCTCTGTTTGACAAAGGAAAGGAGCACCTGCCCGTGGGGCCCTGCCAGCCCCTGCATGGAGAATGGTCCAGTTTGGGGCAGTAGAGCCGCTCAGCTCCTGGAGGGCTGCATCCTGGAGGCCCGCGCCCCAGCCTCCCTGTCCCTCCCCGCCTGCTCAGTGGGCTCCGAGTTTCCACAGGAAGCCCCACCTGCCGCGCCCCACGCCCCGTCCGTCAGAGTCCGCCCTCCTCCCCTGGTTTCCACCATGCCCCAGTGTCCCCCGAGCTAGCCATTCCCCACTTCTTCCCAGGTGCCCTGCTAACCACGAGCCATCCCAGTGGATGCTCTCAAGGATCTGCCGTCAAGGACCCAGTTCCTTTGTACAGGTGAGGGGATGGGGCCCAGCAGGGTGGAGCCTCTTGTCCAGGGCTGCTGGTGAGGGAGCCCCAAGGCTGGTGTCCAGGCCAGCCCATGCTGCTGGCCAAGTGCAGCTCTGCCTCTGGTATCTCAGGGGTCAGAGTGCCAGGCTCAGCCAAGCGACTGCCCATGCTGTGGCCAGAGTCATCCGAGCAGCACTGAGCACTCACCCCGAGGCCAGCCAGGCTGTGCGGGGGGGCTCCCCAGGCTTTCTCTTCCCTGGGTCCTTCGACAGCGCTACAAAATCAGCTTCTTCCCATTTTCCAGGCAGACTCTGTATACCCAGAGAAGTCAGGCAGCTGGCTGATGGCGGCACAGCTGCTCAGGGTCCTTAGCCACTTTCTCCCAACCTTCAGGGCTTCGACAGCCAGCGCCTCTGCCCTCACCTGGCTTCTGAGATCAGGAACTCAGCCATGGCTCCGCTGGGTGGGTGTGACCAAGGGTGCGGTTAGGTACCACCTGGCAGCCACACCTGAGGCTGGGACCTGGAGGACACTCTTCCAAGGCTCACGCGGAGCCCCTTCTGCACCATGAGAGGCTCTCCATAGTGCTCAGGTGTTCTCACAGGTGGCTGGGGAGAGAGACCGAGGGAGCAGGAGGAGGGGGAGGGCGGGAGCAGGTGAGGACTCTGGTGTCTGGAGCTGGCGTTCAAACCTCACTTCTGCTTCACTCTAGGTTCTAGGAATCAGGGCTTTGGTGCTGCCCACTCAAGGGGAGTCCCACCCCGAAGGCCTGTGTGGCCCGGCTCCTGGGCAGACGCTGTCCTGTCCACAGAGCTCCCTGCCTCAGGTGCCATCCTGCACCACCCTGCTGCCCCGGCTCCCTCCACGGTGGCCTCCAAGTGCCTCGCTGGGCCCTGCCGCCCTCTGCTGCATCCCTCAGTCCTTCCCACTGCACCTGGGCACCAGGATGTCCCAGCTGGGCCCTCCTTGGCCACTCCTCTTCTTTCTGCTCTGAGGCGGGTCAGTCCCTGTGCCCGAGCACCTTGGCCTGCTTCAGCAGGAGGCTCACTGCTGGAGAGTGGGTGGTCTCGGCACATCATTCAAACTGGCATAAGAGAAAAGCAACGCCAGGTCTGTGCGTGTGCGTGACCACCAGTGTGTAACAAGTCCCAGAGGGCCTCACTTCAGACCTGCTGGACCCCCAGCGGGAGTGGGTGCAAGGCCAGCTCCTCCCTGTCTCCCGGCGTGGCCTCTGCTATGCTGGCTTTGTCCCCAGCTTCCCCACCTGGCTCAGACCCTCCAGGGACCCCTGAGGCCCTCCACGGAGCCAGCGTGGCTGCAGCCCCCTCCTCCCCACCGTCCAGGTGCAGCCTGAGGAGAAAGAGCCGTCTCCTCCAAAGTGCTCCAGAGCTAACTTCCAACCTGTGGGACCAACTGGGGTCACACGCTCATCCCTGAACCAACCCTGGCAGAGGCAGCTCGATTGGCTCAGCCTGTGCCACATGCCTCCCTCTGAGTCTTGGGCCACCCGTCTGTGTGGGCAGCATGGGGTTCCAACAAGCCTGGCTGAGGCAGGGTCAGGAGGACAAGGGAGTGGCAGAGAGAACCTCTTCAGCCTCTGGAGTCCACTTGAAGACGCCCCCTTTCCTGTTGGCCTGTAGCCCATACAGGCAGACGCAGGACCACATGGGGTGGGCCCTGCACCTGGAGGGGTGCTGCCCATGTGCTGCTCCAGGGCCTGGACTCAGCCTCAGAGACTCACCCAGGATAAGATGTACCCTGCAAACCCTGACTTACCCCCAGGAAACTCAAGTGGAGGTCAGCAGAGGCCCTTTAAGAAAGCAGTCAGAGTGGGCTGGACCGTGGCAGGACGAGTCTGGAAGTGTCGGGGAGGGAGCCTGGCTCTGGAGACGAGGACAGCATGGGCACTGATGGGTGCAGAAGAGCAGAGCAGGTGGCCAAGCACCGGGAGAGCCTGGAGGTGCTCACAGGTGGAGGCACGTCCAAGAGTAATGACTGACAGCTCCGGGGGAGGGGCGGGAAGGGAGCCGTCCAAGCCCAGGCTGTGAGGGGTGCTGTCAGCCTAGCCAGCGACTTCTAGGTGGCTTCCACCTGGCCCCTTGTCCTCCCGCCACTCAGAGCCTCCCGGCCGGGCAGACAGCAGCCCAGGAGCAAGCGCACAGCCCCGGAGAGCGTTCTTTCCCGTCGGGGGCGATGTGAGGAGCGCAGGTCTGTCAAGCTGACATCTTCCATTAACGCTGCAATACATTTTTAATACATTCCATTTTTCTTTAATTTCAGATTATATTGGGTCTGGTAGACTCTCCCTTCATTATTGAGTTGTGCATCGTTGAGCAGTTAGCACGGTCTCCTGCAGAGTGTGCCGTCCTCATTAACCCTTGCAGGGACCCCTCCCTGGGGATTGAGGCTCAGGCTGTGGTTTAAAGGCACAGAGATGTGAAACTGCCTCCTCCAGACCACACAGCGCCTGCTGGACCAACCAGGGTCACTTGACATTGTGCTTCCTCCTCGGCACCCCATCGCCTCCTGCAGGAACCTGGGCTGGGAGATGGGGGCCAAGGGCTTGGCCCCCAAGCAGGGAAACAAACCCCTTGTCTGATATCACATCACTGGCCTGCTCTGCTCAGGGTCTCCCCACTCATCTAACAGGGTGCCAGTGACCTGGACAGGCCTGCCAGCTCCCAGACCCTGCACCCCGCGTTGGAGAGTCACGATGGGCTTCCCAGTGGAACCCAACGCTGAGCCAAGCCTCGGGAGAAACAAGGAAATGGGGGTTCTGTTCCCAGAGACATTAGGGTCTTGGAGGGAAATGCCTGGTGCAGAGCAGAGCTGACCTCGCACACTGGTGTGGCCGGGCTGGGAGAGGCTGTGCTCAAGGGGCCGGAACAGTCGAGAGGGCTCCCTGGAGGAGGAAGACCTGCCGTCTCAGTCTTCGAATCAGAGGAGGCATCCATTAACTGGGTATTTTCTTCCTGGCGTTTCCTTTAAACAAAGGAAGGAATAAAGTAATGGATGAGCAAAGGGATGTGGGGCGAGAAATCAGAGCCCCACCACACACATCCCTGCTCGGGGGCACAGAGAACAGTAGTGGGGGAACCGCCCTGTCCCGGGACCTGAGGAGGGCTTCTGGTCCTGGCTCCTCCCTGAGGCCTCTGGACGGCTTGCTCTGCTCCTCCCCTGAGTGGCCCACAGGCCAGCAGTCAGCCTCACCTGGGAGAGTATTCTGGGGGTGCACCTGCCACTGCAGGGGGGCAGTCTGAGGGCGTCGGCATGCAGGCCACATTGTGAGAGGACCATCCCCCAGACCCCAAATCTGCCTGTGAGTCCACCCATGCCCCAGGAGGAAGGCCACAGGCCCAGGCAGCCCCAGGGCCCCTCGCCTTCTGACTCCGTTCTGCCCTGGGAGCACCCCGGGCCTCCCGCCTTGCCTGGAGCCCTCTCTAATGCACAGCAAGCGCCTCCCTCAGCACCCCGAGGTCCCCACTCCCCACATCTGTCTGGAATCGTGACCTCTTGACGGTCCCCTGGCTTGGCAAAGACCCCTCGAGGTGAGGACCACGTTAGCTTCAGGGCCAACTCACAGCTCAGTCTGTGCCAAGCACAGGCAGGTGCTCAGGGAGGGAGCTCTGGAGCCACCACGTGAATGGAGGGAGGGCCCCTTGGCAGCTGCTGTCCTGAAGAGAACAGGGCAGCCCCACACTGCAGCCGAGGGACACACGGCTCTAGGCGGGAGAAGGAGGCAGAGCCTGGTGGACCAGGCACTGGCGCAGGTGAAAGCGGTGCACCCAAGTCTGAAATTAGGAGGAAACACATTAACCCAGCTGCTGAAATTAAATCCCAGCCACATGGCTTTTCAAATTAAGTCCCTCATTCATACTGCTCCTGTCACACTGCGGGCCCCTGCCGTCACCGGGCCTTCATTTCTCTGCGTGATTGGGGTGTGCTGAAAGACAAAGGGGGTCCTCAGGAGCGGTGGGAGCACACAGAGCGTGTCCCTCAGAAGGGCCCAGGGTCCCCAGTGCATGAGCTGCAGAAAAGAGAAGAGAGACTCCGGCTGCATGAAGTGCGTGGGGGGGTGAACACCCTCCCAAAGCCGGACCCCTTGTTTTTGGAGCTGTCAACATCCCGACATCTCAAGACTCCCCGAGTGGTAGCTGACAGGAAGGTCTCGCGCACGTGGATCTGCCTGCCCACCGGCTGCGTCAAGCCAGGTGGTCCTCCCTGCTGTGGGTGGGAAGGGGCCCTGCCCGCCTCCCACCTTGTTCAGGTCCTGGACGTGGCCCCCCCAGGAGCCCACAGGGCCTCCAGCTTTCTGGTCCTCTCTGGAGGTCACGGTCGTATGCCCCCGTCCTACGGCTGGAGTCCCACCTGAAACCCTGCTTGCTGTCTGCAGGCCGTTGGTCGCTCGCTCACTCTGTGCTCAGCCTTAGAAGGGGACGGATGACCACGCCGTCCCTAGGGCCACGTGAGACCTGAGCAAGGCCACACAGAGGGAGTGTTATCTACAGTGACAGGGAGGCTGGCTGATCCCACGGGCACGAGGACCTGCAGCCTCTGCCCTGCTGGGGTACTGTGGCCAATGTCACCGCTGTTGCTGCCACCATGACTGCCCATTGCCATCGGGCCACCGCTGCCGGAGTGCTGCCATGATCACGTCACTGCGGCTGCCCCTGCTGCTGCCCCACCACGGCTGCCCCCACCACTGCTGCCCCACCACTGCTGCCCCCACGGCTGCCCCACCACGGCTGCTGTCACTGCTGACACTACTCCTGTGGGTACTGCTACTGGAGGAGGAGCGTGTGGGGGCAGCCCTGCTCCTGGGGCGCGGTCACCCCGGGCAGTGAGGGTACTGAGTCGTGGTGGTGCTCACGGTGGTGCCGCGGGTGACCACGCTGGTTCTGCAGGAGCAGGGCGGTGTGGATGGACACTGTGAACTCTGGTTCTGAGTCATGGTGGAAGGAAAGAGGGGGGCGGAGGAGGACAGCTGGCGTCGGGGTCAACTCTGGAACTCAGAGCGAGCTCCGTGCAACAGGGCCGAGCTCCCGCGGGCCTCCCACTTCAGACACAGGGACCGTGATGAAAACGAAGCCGGCTCCGGTTAAAACCCACAGGAAGCCTGAAACACAAGAGAACACAGGAGAGGTGGCGGCCTGATGTGGGTGGGGCAGGCCCCTGCGTCTGATGTGCCTTCAGGAGGAGACAGGGTGGGTGGCAGGGGAGACTGGCGATGAGAGGTGGCTGGGAACAGCCTGGAGCCACCGCAGAGGCCAGTCTGCAGCCACGGCACTTCTCTGCAGGCAGGGTGAACCTCAACAGGGTGTCCCAGAGCTGGCCCAGGGCCAGGGGGCGGCCAAGGCCTATTTCTGATCTGCCACAGGGACGCTGCCGACGATAAAGCCGAAACACTCAACAGCCAAGGAAATGAAGCGTGACTCAGAATTCTCCACCAGACATCACTCAGGGGACAAAATGAAGGTCTTCCTGCTGCCTGAGTGCGGGGCGAGGTGGCCGGCCCCCATCCCCGTCTGGAGGGACCCATGAATGATGGGATTCGGCAGGTGGGGAAACTGGAGCAGGAGCGCAGAACCCAGGGACAGAACTGGGTGGATGGAGAGGATCTGTAGGAAACACGGCTCACTACCGACTCCAGCCCTCGACTGCCCAGGCCTCAAAGGGGCAACGCGCTTCCACCAAGGCAAGGGTAGTGCTGGACAGGGTGGGCAGAGCACGAGGGTTCTGAATAATCCCATTTTTTCTGACATATTTCTAGTTGGCTACGCCCGTCATAGTTTTAAAGAACCACTGAGGTATTTGGAGCAATCCATCTTGAAACCCGCTGAAGGGTGGCATCAAGCCGGCAGAAGGCAAGAAAGAGACTGAATGGTCCCCTGAATCCACAGAGTGGAAACCAGATGTGGTGGCGATAGGAGGAGTGCCAAAGGAGCCTGGATCACAGGTGGAGCCCCAGGAGGCGACTGGTACCACACAAGAAGGTCAGGCTCCGTTTCCCCTCCGCTGCCTGCAGGTAGGGGCTCAGGAAGGCTCTGCGCCCCAGGCAGAGAGCCCTCGCCAAGAACCACCCCTGCCCAAACCTGGGCTCCCCAGGCCCAAAATGGGAGGTAGAGGTTCTCCTGTCAGCCACTCAGTCTGTGGCATCTGTGACGGCAGCCTGAGCCGACTTAGACAGGGAAATAAAGAAGACAAAGGATGGTAAGATCAAAACGAGGCAATAGGAACAAGTTCAGTGTAACAGCCGTGAATTATCCTAAGTGCATGTGTGTGAAACAGATCTTAGAGAGGGACTGTAAATGGGATTTATACGTATGTATATGGGAAGGTTAAGATGATAGCACAGCTTGTCCATCACAATAGTACTATTCTAGCAGGATTGATGTCTGTAGAATTGAATTTAGGAATACTTGGTGGCTGGCCCGGAGAGGATCCTCCACTGGAACTGGGAGACTTAGAGCTGCGACCATGCTCATTGTGGCACTTTGCTGGGGACTGTAACCTGTGCCACAAAGGTGAGAATACAGACAACGGGAAGAGCTAAAATTGTGGTTATCTGCATATAACAGGATTACCTACCTAGAAAATCCAGGAAAAAATGGACAAATTATTGGAGCTGAGAAGAGAATGTGGCAGAACTCCTGGGTACAGTGTCCAACATATGAAAAACAGAGTGGTCCAAAGTGGAAGTGTAAAAATCAATGGTATTGGGCTGGGGTAGTGGCTAGCCTAGCATCTGTGGTCTTGCCTAGCTTGTGTGAGACCCTGGGTTTGAGTCTCAGCACCACATATAAATAAATAAATAAATAAATAAATAAATAAATAAATAGATAGATAGATAGATAGATAAAGGTCTTTAAAAAAAAGAATGCATCCTCTAAAAAAAATGGTATTCATTGATTCAATAGTAACTAAGAAACATAGGAGAGAAAAATCCTCACTACACATTATGTTACCTAGAAATAAATGTAACAAAAGATGCATGAGAACTTTTATAAAGAAAATTACAAAATTACAAACTTTGTTGCTGGATATAATAAAAGATCTGAATAAACGCAGAGGGAGGCTTTCACGGATGAGTAGAGGTGATACCATAGAGATGAGGTTCTCCCGCAATTAATTAATAGACCCATTGGCGTCTCAGTCAAAATCCCTGAAGGATTGCTAGTGAAAATCGACAAACCAATGCCAAAGTTTACGTGGGGAGTACAAATAGGATAGTTTTGAAGAAAATAAGTCTAAGGAGGCAAGTTGGGTTCCAGAAGTCAAGAAGTATCATGAAGACACAGTAAACACACCACACCTCGTTGGCACTGAGTCACGAACGGGTCAGTGGAACTACAGCAAAACAGAATGGCCCGTAACAGGAGGGACGCCATGTGAGAGCTGATGGACTGTAGAGGTGGCATTACAGATTGCCAGACACTGGATGGATGGCTTAATATGAGGACTTTCCATCAGAAAAATTTTAATTAGATTTTTCTCCCTCACCCTGTTCAATATAATGAATTCCACATGATTAAAGAAAAAAAATGAGGATTTTAAAGAAGCTTTAAAACTTCTTAGAAGAGTTATAGGATATTTTTGCAATAACCTAAGAATAAGAAATAACTTCTTAGACAAGACACAAAGAGAATAACAACTAAAGCAAAAGAATTTAGCCACAACAAATGAGAAACTCCAGCATCCTCTGCAAAAACACTTCCACAAACACAAAAGAAATCCGGCCACAGGTGAGGAACAACTTTAGCCCCTGAAGTCCTAGTGTCCAGAATATATGAATGACTTCACCAACCAGTACTAGAAAACCTAGGAGACACAACAGGAAAGTGGAGAAAGGACGGGGACTTCGATCCCCCGGGAGGATTTCCAAGTGGCCATCACAGGGGGAGATGCACGATTCACCAGCCACCAGTGAGAGTCAAACAAGAGTGGCCACTGCATGCCCGGCCAGCGTGTCCAACTCACCACAGTGGACAGGGTGAGGACGCTGGGCAAGAGGCAGCCCGGGCACTGTGGGAAGGGTGCTACTGCTTCAGCACTGTGGACAGTGGCCTGGCGGGCCCAGCAGGGAGACCCAGGGCACCCGGGGCCCAGAAGTTCCCACCCAGCCAAGCCCCATCACCCGGGCCAGGGAACCTACTCCTTGAACCAGAAACCATGGGCGGCATACCCTGACCCAAACTCGCCCTCTCAAAAGCCACATGGTGCCTTCTAGAACATAGAGTAAGAATAAAAGGAGAGCCTGCAGTGAAACAGTTTGTCACTCGACAGTGACCAGCTCAGCCGCACCGAGGGCACAGGCCTCAAATGCTTCTCCTTTATGAGCAAGATTGTGTGACGTACTCAGCTACGTATTGCCTGTACTTTGCTTTGTATATGATGCTTTGAAATAAGACTACATAGACATACCAGTGTGTGTGAGTGTGTGTGCAAGTGTGTGTATGTGAGTGTGTGCATCTGTGTGAGTGAATGTGTGTGCATGTGAGTGCGTGTGAGTGTATGTGAGTGTGTGCACATGTGAGTGAAGGTGTGCATGAGTGTGTGAATTCATGTGCGTGTGCATGAGTGTGTGAGTGTGCGTGTGAGTGTGTGCACATGTGTGTTAGGGTGTGCATGAGTGTGTGTGTGCATGTGAGTGTGTGCACGCATGTGTGAGTGTGTGAGTATGTGTGTGTGCACATGTGTGTGTGTGCATGTGTGTGTGATTGTGGGTGGCAGGAGACCCTGCAGTGGTGTCTAGAAGATGGTGTCCGGAGAGGAGTCAAGTGGTAGGGGTGGTGTTCATAGGCCAGCAGAGCCCTGGGCTGCTGTGCCGCGTGGCTCAGGTCCAGGGGCAGCCCCGCTGGTGACATGGTGCCTGGAACAGCAGGTGCTCTGGGTAAAGCTCTGAACAAACGCAGCTCAAGCCCACCTCTTACAAGGTGGCAGGCACATCTCTGGAAGTCAGTGCGCGTGCTTGGTTTATCACAAAGCCATGAAAGAAGGCATCCTACTTCCCCGTGGTACCCTTTTTGTGTGGCTGTAACAGAACATTTGATGCTGAATACATCATAAAGAAGAGGCTCATTTGGTTCAGGATTCTGGTGGCTGGAGGGTCCAAATGGCACAGCACTGCATCTGGAGAGGGCCCTGGCAGCATCACAACCCTGTGGAGAAGTGGAAAGGGAACTGGCTGTGTGCAGAAAGGGCAGGTGTGTAGCTGCCCTCATTTTGTCACCTCCACCGGGTCTCCTGACCCGGCCCCAGCAGACCTGACCACTCCCAGGACAGCACTCATCCACACATGGGTGAGCCCAGCACCCAACTGCCTTCTGGTAGCCCAGCCTCTTGAAGGCTGCAGCACCCAAACACCACCCCACTGGGGACCAGGCCTGTAGCACAGGGGCCTCTGGGGGACAAACCACGTCCAACCACAGCAATCACTGAGTTGGGTAAAAAGACTCCCAGGTGAGTACTCAGTTGGGACTTCAGAAAGTGATGAATTTCAGGCTGATTCTTCCTGTGCACACTGACCCACACCTCACAGGGTGCCTGGCACCTGACCCGTGATCCCAAATACCAACAGCATAGACAGTTCCCACAAGCAGGCACCCACCATGCATCAGTGCCCCAGAGGGATCCCTCGGGCACGTGGAGGGGCAGCTGTGCCTTTTGTAATAGTGAACACTTATAAAATAACCACGTGTGTTGGATCATCAAACAGTGGTTAGAAGAAGCAAACTCGTGGCACTTTTGCCTCTGGTAATGGTGGGCTCAGTGACTATGATCAATTTTTCTGCTAAATTTGCCTGAAATAGCAAAATGACCTCTTAAAAGCATTGAACAATGGAGCAGAAAAGAGTCAAAAACCGGCCCACACAAGTCCAGCAAGTGGCTCTTATTGAGAGGCATTAGCAGCTGCTTTTGCAGTAGGGAAGGAAAGTCTTTCCAGCAGGTGCTGGGAACTGAACACCCAGAAGACAGGCTTGAATCTCGCCTCATCCCTTACGTTGTGCAGAAATGGACTCAGAGGATCTCGCACCTGAAAGTGAACTGCAAATGTCTGAAACCTCGGAAAGAAGACACAAGAGAAAACCTTCATAGCCTTGAGTTAGGTCCTGAGTGAACAAACAGGGCCCAGGACCAGTCCACCCAAGGCTTGTTCTCACATGGCCTCTGCACTAAGGACGGCTTCGCATTTTTAATGGACACACACATACACACACACACACACACACACACACGCCACTCATGAAACAAAACAGACCCAAACCCAAAAGTCTGTGACTAAGACAGAGGTCACATGTTGTCCCTTCCAGAACTAGCTGGCTACTCACCTGTCCTGGTAGTTTGGTTTCATCGGACACTACTAGTACACCACACAAAAGGAGAACCTCGTAAGCTGGATGCATCACAGTCAATGCTCTTGAGGAGTGGGGGTCACCACTGAGGGAATTCAGTGACCTTCTCGTTGCATCTGGGGGAAAATATTTGCAAATCATCCCATGCTTAGCAGAGAACATGTAACGGGGAAACAAGGAACTACTATCACTTAATGATAAAAAACAATAAACCAACAAAAATTGGGCAAGAAGTTGAACAGACACTTTACCTAACTGTTTTATTCAGCTTTTCATCTTTATGATCAAAATACCTGGTTAAAAAAAAAAAAAAAGCTTAGAGAAGGAAGTTTATTTTGGTTACAGTTTTGGAGGTTCCGTCCATTATTGGCTCACTCCACGGACCTGGGACACCATCTCAAGCAGTAGCCAAGCCTCCTGGAACACAGCTACACGGCTTCTGCGTGCCCAGCTGGCGAGCATGGAGAACAACTTCTCAGGATCCTCTGTGCAAGCAGGGTGCTCCCATGGGCGCTTCTCAAAAGAAACTGTACTTGTACACCCTTGAGCCTGAGATGAGTGTGATTCTGCCAGTTCCTGAGATGCTTTTAAGCCATCTTTCCTATTATCACCGAATAAAGTACTTAGCACCCCTTTAGTGGCTATAATCTCTTTAACTTCCTTAGTCCCTGTTTTATTCACATTTTCTGTCCAAACTTTAAGTTTTTCGAATCTTTCTGGTTTGCTTTCTGTTCCTACTTATCACAGTAAACTTGGCTTAAAGACACTAACAATATCCATGCCACTGCCTGAATTCTGTGCTGCACTGAAATTTCCCCTGCCAGATTAATTAGTCTATCACCTTTAAATTCAGCCTCCAAGGAAATCTCAGGACATGACCAAAATGTAAGCTTCTCTGCCAGAATGTAACATTTGTAACATTTCTAATAGAGTCTCGCTCCTCTAAAAACTCATGCGCTCAGTCTTGACTGCCCACATTCTTATGGGCTTTCTGATCTTTTGAGCTCCCACCGGAATCACCCACTAACCTTCATTCATACATTCTAAAGTGTTTCTGCTTGCATCTCGAAACTTCAAAATTCCCCTGACCTACACACAAACCAGCTTCAAAGGCTTCTGAACCACATGGTCAGGTTACTCACCTTAATAACCCCACTTCTGGTCCCAATTTCTGTTTTAGGTAATTTGCTATGTTGTGGCCAAAATACCTGGCAAGGATGATGTAAAGAAGCAAAAAGGTTTTTTGATGGTTTCAGAAGTCTCAGTCCATGGGTAGCCAACTCTAAGGTGAGGCAGAGCATCATGGTGGAAGGCTGGTGTGAAGGAAAGCAGCCCACAACACGGCACCCAGGGAGCAGGATCAGAGTCCACTCACCAGGGACAAGTGTGAACCATGAGTCATGCCTCAATGACTGATTCTTCTAGTCACACCTGCCTGCCTAGAGGTACTGCCAAGTTCATCCACATAAGTGCATTAATCCACTGACGAGGTTACACCCTTCATGGTTCAATCTTTTCTGAAAATTCTCACCTTCTCTCACACATGAGCTTCTAGGGGGGGCACTTCCTCTCTAAACCCTAACACCTAAGAAAATATAAGGTGACAAGCAGATTACAATAAAGACGAGATGGATAGGTCAATGTATAAATGTGACAATACCTAGTGTGGGGAGGAGGGCAACTGGAAGCCTCAGGCAGGGTTGTGGGAATGCAGATGGTTCAGCAGAGACTTTGGAAAAATAGCTTGGTATTTTCTTAAGATGTCAAACCTGCATTCACTGCATGGCTCAGCAAAAACACCATTAGGAATTTTGCCAAGAGAAATAAAAACATATATTCATGGTAAACTTGTATGTTAATGTTTACTGCAATCACCAAACTCTGGAAATCACTATTCTTCATGAGGGGAAGAAAGGAACACTTTGTGAGCCAACCATGACATGGGACATTCAGGAATGCAAAGGAGAAAACCCTCACCATGCACCAAGGCACAGTGCAGAATAAAAAAGCAGAACCAGGATGCTGCATCCTCAAGAGTAAACGACATTCTGGGAAAAGAAAATGAGGGGTAGAGCAGAAGCCAACAGCTGCCTGCAGGAGTGGGTCACAAAGAGGAAGAGGCAGGGAACTGGGGGGTAATGGAGCCTCCATATTCTACCTGTGGTGTGGACACACGGTTCTGGGTATTTGTCAAAACCCAATTCAACTATAGGCCATAAAGTGTGAATATTATTGTATGTAAAATAAAAAAGAACACAGTGAGATGGTCAAACACTCGGCTTGTCAACTCTTCTTAGAGGAAGAGAGAGTCTTAAGGAAATCTGAAAGAGAGGGAAACAGAAGACCCGCAGGAGGCTGCTCCCTGCCATGCTGTTCACCACGGCCAAAGCTGAGAGCAGATCCCAGGGTCAGGGTCCCCTTCAATCAATCTGATACCGCTGTCCGGTGCTGGCGAGCTCTGTGAGTGTGCATGCAGGGTCATGGTGACAGCACCTGTGAGCGAGAGTGGACTGTGGGACACACACAGCAGGAAGGCTTCACGGTGAGCCTTGGTTCAGAGGGACTTGTAGGTGGCGTTTGCAGACTCTCCAAGACCCGCACCTGGGCACGTGACGGTGTAAGCAGAAAGACTCACTCTGGATGTTCACCCTCCACAGGTAAGAGGGTAATTTTTCTCTGGGCCCCAGAAAAACTGAGGACTTCAGCTTTGTCAGAATTGTTCATTTCTTTTATGTTCAAAAAATCTGGAGCAAAAAGAACAAAATGTCAATTCAGATGGGTAGATGTGGGTGTTTGTTGTTAATTCACTGCAAAAAAATTAAGATATAATACTATTGCCCTCAATTCCCTTCCTGGGGAGGACGCTTTCCTTCTGGTCTCTGGGGTCTGATCTGCGTCCCACCTCCGGCTCTGGGGCTGGGACTCAGCAGACCACCTTCCCAGCCTCCCTATCCCCCACTTGCTCTTCACCTCTGCCAGGGCAGATGGGGGGCAGGGGAGGGGACCTCAGTGCCCTGTGCCAGGTCCCGTCAAGGCCACTCCAGCACTTCCTGGTGGTTGGTCAGCCTCCAGTCCCATTGCCTGGGAGAGGGGCCAGCAGAGGTAGAGTCTGAGCCCCACACCCTCCCATGCAGTCTCCCTGCACCCACTGCCAGCCCCGCAGTGTGCTCCCCTGTGTTCCCAGGTGCCACGGACACCAGCCGCTCTCGGGCAGAAAGGTGTGTCCATGACAACTGTGGCCTGATCACCTCCCTGGGCCTCGGCCTCCCAGAGCCCCTGCAACCCAGCCCACGTCACCTTCCCTCTGACCTCCAGGCCTGTCCTGGCATCTTCTGGTGGGCTCTGACGGGTCCCTTCCCACAGCTTGGCCTGATCTGCCTTCCTGGCTCTGGCAGCTCAGCATCCTCCCCACCTACCCCTCCAGTCATCTCCTGGCCTGCTGCCCCACAGAGCCACGCACTTCAATGTCTACAAAATGCAGTTCAGCAAAAATACACCTATTTGAGCAAAGCAATGTAACAAAGCTATTGGGGCACAAAGAGCAAATGACAGCTCTTTCCCTCTGGGAACACAAGACCCATTGTGAAGACAGCCTGCAGCACACGGAAGAACCCACCCGAGTGCACAGAAAAGCGCTCCTTGGCCACTTTCTGCCTCCTCCGACAGGAAGACCCAGGAACAACTCAAAGGAGGGTTCCTGCGTCTCTGGAGCTGAGGCCAGCCCCTGCAAAGGAGTAGGAGAAGGATGGGCCAGGGAAGGGGGGACAGCATGTGAGAGGTGCAGGCCTGACGCAGGGGACCACATAGACAAGCCCATGCAACATTATAAGTCTTTGTTAGGTAAAAGATCTGCAAGAGATTAACAAGGCAAGCTACAGAATGGATACTGTCCTCAAACCACGGATCTCATAACATCTAAAAAGCTCTCACCACTCAATATTAAATATATATATATATCAATTAGAAAATAGGCAAAAGACTACGGAGTCATTCACAAAAAAAAGTACACAGATGGCAGACAAGCCCATGGGGAATTCTCAGCATCACCAGGCCCAGGAGAACAAGCCACAGTGAGAAACCACTACCCATCCAACAGAAGAGCAGGAACCGTATCACACACACACACGCACACACACACACTCACACACACACACACACACACTCACACACACACTCACACACACACTACATGACACACAGCAAAGGTGCAGCGGAACCAGAACCTTCCTAGATTTCTGGCTCCAAAGGAAACTTCAGATACTTTAGAATATGGCTGGGTGGTGCCTTTAGAAACTAGTCAAATGTTCACCACAAGACCCAGCCATTGCACTCTAGGGCTTCTATCCCCCCAAATGAAAACTTTGGCCCCCATACGTACGTGTTTATAGCAGCGTAGTTTCTAACAGCCAAGAAAACTAGAAACAGCCATGATGGCCTTCCCTCAGTGAGGGCCTCCACAGGCTGGTCCGTCCACCCGTCCACCCACAGAACCCCACGCAGGAAGATGGGTGTGCACCAAGACTCGAGGATCCCGCGGCATGCTGGGCAGGAGCAGGACAGGACAGGATCGTAGCCATGGGAGACAGGCTGGTGGTGGCAGGGCGAGGGGGGACCATCCTGTGTCTCTACTGCAGCGCTGGCTCCTGCACCTGCACGTGTCCTCAACATGTTTCCCCAGTGCCGAACCCCTCCTGGCGGTGAGCCATGCACGATGGTCGCAGTGTGCGAGGACTTGTGTAAGAGGGGACACAGGAGCTGCGTGCAGGACACAGGGCCTCCGCACTGTCTCTGCAACTTCCTGTGAACCAACAAAATCCTCTTATTCCAAAACGAAGAGTTTTAAAATGTTAACTGTAGAAAATTTAAATACTCTGTAAGAACGACCTTATATCCCACCCACTGGTGTGACCGTCCTGTCTCCTCCCCAGCGAGGAAGCCTCTGCAGCCTGAATCTGGGGTCCTGGGAGGTATTTTTTTGGTAGCCTGGGAAGAGCTGGGGAAGGACACTGTGCCTAGAACCCAGAGCTCACTTTCCACCCTGCCTCCTGGTTCCTGTCTGGGGAGTGGGGGAGACCATGAGGATCGAGAGGGGCAGCAGAGGTCAGCAGCTTGCGCATTGGAAAGCCCAGCTGTCCCCCATTCTCGAGCGGCCCAGGCACTGCAGGAAATTTGAGGTTAGGAGCCTGGGATCTGAGTCAGGAGGGGCAAGGGGGTGTCACTTCTCCTCTGGGGGCTGCAGGAGCCCTACGGCGGGGAGGTGACGCTCCCTGCCTCTGTTCCAGGGCCTGGGAATGGCAGAGACATGAGTGGGAGCGTGGTGACAGCCAAAGCCTTCTGGAGAGCTGGAAGGGTGAGCAGGAGGGACAGCTGGAGGCCTCCCCCCGAGAGGTGTCATAATTAGAAACAAAATCAAAGAAAGCCCCGTCCAGTGATGGCTTCCAACAGGCCTATTTTTAAATCATCTGATGCCGGGACTCGTCAGATGGGCTCATGATGACATGGGGGGCATGTGTGTGCGTGCATGTGTGCACATCTGTGGCTCTTAACTTTCCTCCAGACGCCCCTGGCTTTCTCCCACAGGCTCCAGAGCTACCTCCTGAGCGCGGTGGACTTGCAGCCTCTGTTGGTCCCCCTCCTGGAGACACAGCAGCCCGGGACTGAGAAGGAGAGCCACCTGCCCCCACCCAGAGCTGGGTCCAGGGTTGCTGTTGCTCGGAGGAGGCAGGAGCTCCTTCCAGAGGCGGGGAGTGTCAGGACCCCCCTCTCCAGCCTGGCCACAAGCTGCATGGCTGGGCCTGGACCAGCTTCAGGAATCAGGCCGGGCGGAGCCCCGGAGCCCAGCAGGTGGCAGGAAGGGCCTTGGTCTCCTCCGCTGTGACCCAGGCAGAGGCAGCTCGGGGTTGAGAGGGAGTCACGGAGTCAGGTCCTTGGCCTGCACCCTGGCTTCTCCCTGGTGGCCACCCTTGCCCTGGCCTCCTGCCTTGGAGGCCAGGACGTGGTCCCTTGCTGCAGGCCCTGCGGGACCTGAACAGGCAGGCCGCGTGGTGCCGCGCTTACTTGGACCCTCTGGACCGGCCGAGGCCTGGGCCCCTGCCCCGTGCCAGGGCCCACTGCCCACCACCCCTTGACCTGAACCTGGTCTTGCTGGCTCCAGCCACAGCAGAGCGCCACCCGCCAGCAGTGAGCCGGGCCACAGAGGCGAAGCGGACCTCCAGCGCCACGTTCCAGCTCGGGAACTGGCAGGAAGCAAGGTGAGCAGAGGTGACTTCCGGGCTCAGCCTGGAGACCTCCGCTACCCTCCCTGTTGAGGGCCGTCCACCAGACCTTCCTGCTCTTCCAGGAAAGGCAGGATGAGAGGCCTGAGCTGACGGCCCCTGCAGAGGCCCATCAATTGCCCAGCATGACTTCTTAATCACTCCTCAAGTAATTAGCCAGCATCCTCATTAGCAGGCAGGCGCTTTGTAAAAAGTTTCAGGGAGGAGATGGCTGCACTGGGCAAATTCAAATTGGGTGGTTTTTAATTACCGAGGAACCTGCCAGGGACAGGTGCCCTGTCAGCGCCCAGCTGGTCGGCTACTTCTCACCCTCTGGAAGACGAGAAGCAAAGCGCTGTCACTCTGCGCTCATCCTGAGACGGAGAAGGACAAAGGAACACAGCCCCGCGGGCAGCCTGGTGACCCGGGGACCTTGGAAACGTCCCGGTGCCATCGCGGGGCAGAGCGTGACTGCCATCCCCAACTCGGGAGGAGGGGGTCTCAGAAGCAGCAGGTGCCTCTCGGTCAGTGCGGGGGCTGGGAGGCCAGGGCAGGCAAGCTCCCCACCTGGTGAGGGCCACTGCCCCGTCCTTGGACAGCGCCTCTAGCTGGGTCCTCAGGCGGAGAGAGAGGGCCCTGCCCAGGACTCTTCTTATCAGGGCACGAGATTGCCATGGGGTTCTGCCCTCGGGACCTGGTCCCCTCCCCAAGGCCTTGCCCCTTGGACTGTCACCTCAGGGTGGGGATGTCAACCTGTGAGCTTTGAGGGGACAGGACTCTCGTCCACACTGAGGGCACTGTAGAGAGGGTCAGGAGAGCCTCAGGAGGGACAGGTTCAGTCACTGTGAGGGAGGTGAGTGGGAGAGGGAAGGCGGGCGTGACTGCAAGGGACCGGCACAGCTGGGGCCAGCGGGCAGCGGGAAGGCACCTGCCTCCACCAGATGCCCAGTGCCCCTCAGGTGGCCCGACCGTCAGTCGCCCGCGGGCGAGAAGCCTGCTTTCCTCCCTCACCCCCGTCTCTCCAGCGCAGCCCTCCACTGTCACCAGGGAGCCCAGCCCAGGAGCTCAGGTGCACTGCGGACCTACTGCGTGCCAGGCTCTGCAGCTCCTGCATTCCTCCCAGCCCTCGGATCCCTGGGGGGCGTTCCCATCTTGCTGAGATGGGCACTGCGGGTCAAGGAAGGGGCTGGGACAACGCCTCTCAGCTAAGAGGTGGCAGGCAGCTCTTCCTGAGCCCTGGGACAGCAGGACAGAAAATGGCTCCCCCATCTGTGGAAGCAGAGAAGCCTGGGAGAGGCCTGGGTTCCCTCTGTCTCCAGAAGTCATGGAGGAGAAGACCAAGCTCTCACCACACCACAGAGGAGGGGACAGAGTCCCAGGACAGGTGACATGGTTTGGCCACCCCCGAGTGGCAGGAAGCCCCTGGGGGAGGCTTCCTAGGCGGTGTCTGAGTACAGCCCTGCTCTTTCTTCCGCCCACCATGGCCCAGGTGCCAACTCAGCCACCAAGGAACTGACCAAAGAGGAAGAGTCAGGGCTACGTGACTGGACACACAGATTCCGACCTCGCCACCACCACGGCAACCCGGCACATGCCAGCCGGCAGCAAGTGGAGAGTGTCCCAGGCTTTGCCGGCCACCCAGACCACCACGGAGACCAGTTCCTCCAGTGGAGGGCAGGGCAGGGCAGGGTCTCGGGAGAGAGACA
The DNA here is from genome assembly GCF_045843805.1 of Urocitellus parryii. Lineage (NCBI taxonomy): Eukaryota > Metazoa > Chordata > Mammalia > Rodentia > Sciuridae > Urocitellus > Urocitellus parryii. The sequence continues at coordinate 2,303,821 of NC_135537.1, read as the reverse complement.
GCTGGGTGCAGCTGAGCCCAGGGAAACTTGGGGCACGGCACCAGGCTGACCTGCATAGGCCCCGCTGACCCGGGCGCTCCCTGCTGTGGACGGAAATGGCCCCCACACGTTACTCGGTGGAAAACAGAGGTGGTGAGCAGACAGCCTCTAGTCACACTTCCCTGCGTCCACGGGACAACGGAAACCTCACCTCTGTGGACACATTCTCCCTCTCTCTGGGGCTTCGGGCTCATCCCCCAGTGCGGCGAAGGTGCAGGCCGACAGAGGTGTGGGGTTGGAAGAACCCCCCGTGCTGGGAGGTGGGTCTCAGGACAGGCCAAGCAGGGCCAGCAGGGCTGAGGGCCACTGCTCCGGAAGGCCAGTCTCTGGGGAGTGACGTGGGAGGGCACCTGAAGAGCCTCCACCAACAGAAATCAGGACGAGGTGAGAAGGGCCATGGTGACCAAGGGGACCACAGAACTCCCAGGAGCATGATGGCACTCTTCCTGAAGCACCTGCAGCAGGTGGGTCTCCTGGTGCCGTGGACAGGAGTGGCCGCCATGAGCCGTTAGCCCCCACCTGCCGTCTGGGAGGGAGTGGGGACAAGCATGGCCGGGTTACAGCTGGGAAGGGCAATGGGTCCGCCACCTCCACCCTGACCTAACAGGAGAGTTAGCTGGAGGGGCACCCCTCCATCCCGTCCTTGGGGGACACGGGAAGGGTCAGCAGGCTAGGGAAGCCTGCAGGAGGTGACGCCAACCCGGTGGCCAGGGCAGAGATGGGGTGAGGCGAATCTCACCCGTCACTGTCGGAGCCGCTGGCCACACAGGGCTCTGCGAACGGAAGTTACAAAGAGTGACACACGGAGTTTATGTGAAAGATAAAGAAAACTCTAGAAGGCTCAGCCGGCAGGGGTCCGCTCCAGGTGAGGAAGGGGCCAGGAGAGGAGAGAGCAGCTACTCGAATCATGAGCTGCCTGTTCCACTGTGACCCACTCCACCCATGAGCGCGTGATGTCTGTCTGTGCACTGACCAGGGCGCGGCTGGCCGTCCACCCCTACAGGGGGCAGGTCCATGTGGAGGCCTGCTTCAGCAGGCCGCTGGCTGCCTCCGTCCATCAGGTGGCATCTGACCTCCTGTCGGGGGTCTCTGTCCGCCTGTCTTCCTGGCGTCTTTATCAGTTGTTCCCTTTTCCTCTCAAAAGCCCCAGACTGGACAGCAAAGCACACAGTGTCCTCAGCGGAGTCCACATGGACACTGAGGCTGTCTGCCTGGCCCCCAGCCCACCTGCACCTTCGGCCGGGCCTGACTGGGCCAGGAGCGGGGTGTTACCTGGTCCCAGGACCCAGGCCATCAGAGTCAGGTGTCAGGCCATCGGAGCAAGGCTGTTCCTGGGCCCCAAGCTTGGTCCAGACGTGGGCCCCTGACCCCATTTAGACCCTTCCCACCTAAGAAAGGTCCACCTGCGCTGAAGCAGCCTGCACTGTCGTGGAAGCTGTGAGTTGGACCCTGTGGGCCCCTGACGTCTATGTGGACAGCAGAAAGTCTGGGAGCTGGTGTTCGGCTGGCCATGGGAGAGGGCAGTCAGCCTGGGGTACCGCGGGGGCGTGGCAGACACTGACGTGGCCCAAGACCCCTGGGCACCAACACGGTGGGCTTGGAAGGTGAGTGGGATGGCCAGCGCGCACAGATGGAGGGAGCAAGCTGTGACCCCAGTGTTTACGAGTCCTCTCTGGAGTCCAGACAGGCTTTAAAGTGAGGGACACACCTCCTCTTCCAACCCCCCAGCAGCCCTACACTGACGAAGCCCGAGTTCAGGAGTAAACTAAGGCACAGAGTGCAGCAGGAAGACACACAGCTCTGGAGATGGCAGGTGGTGGACTCTAATCCTCCAAGAGGGTGGCCTCTGCCCCTAGTCTCTGCCCTGCTCCACCTGCTGGAGCCCCCATGGTGGGCCCATAAACTCTATCTGCTGGACCCCCGTCCCCGACTTCGCCACTGGGAGACTGGGGGCTGAGGAGGCGTGAGCTGCTGGCCTTGGTGGCCAGGCCCTCTCCCAGCTGTGTGGCCCTGGCACGTGCTGGTGCCTTCCCTCCCTGGTGCTCCGGGCCCCTGAGAACGGCTCCTGCTGGTGCTGTTTCTGTCGGCTTCCCGTGTGGAGCCCACACGCGTGAACAGACCCTGCGTGAATCCCCTGTGCGCCATCTGCTTCCAGGTGGGACCCGGGACCCCGCCTGCGGCACAGTCAGGAGACAAAAATCTGAAAGTCATCAGCATGAACACGGTGGTTCATGCCCCAGGTTGGGGGAGCCAGGACCGCGGGGGCCACAGCACAGGGCAGGCCAAGGAGCCCTGGGAGAAGGACGGAGGGGAGCCCTGGGAGGGACCTGGACGGCCGTGCAGGACCAAGGACAGGAGTGCGCTAGTGAAGGGTGAGTGCACTGCCTGGTCACCACTGAGCCACCTGCTGGGCTAAGGGACGCTCCACACCCTGTCCACATGGCGGCCCAGCAAAACCAGCAGAGCTGCTTCCCAGAACTTGGGGCAGCAGCTGGTCAGCATGGGCTGGGACAAGACAGGGGGCAGGTGGGGTCCCTGCAGAAGGGAGGCGGGAGAAGTGGGGGAGAGGGGTGGAAGGATGGCGTGTCTGGGGCTTCCTCTGCCCTCAGCGCCTGCCCTGCCCTGTGCCGCTGCTCTGTGATGGGGGGAGCCTGGGGTTGGGGGACACTTGTCTCCAGCTGCTGCCGGGTGTGCTCAGGAGGGCTCGGCAGAGAGCTGGTGGGAGGAAGAGGACCCAGGTGGCTCCCCGCCCAGCTCCTTCCTAGGGGAAGATCTGGAATGGTGTGGAGCACGGGGGCAGGTTTGGGGATGGGGAGGAAGCAGAGGGGTTGGAGAAGTGCCCTGTTGAGGATGGGAAAGGCCAGGGTGGGGCGGCTGGGGGTCTCATGCTGAGGGGGAGACTCTGAGTCTTTGATTCTGAAATGAGAGATTCTGAACTCGGAACCGTGGGCGACGAGGGCGGGGTCAGGGCAGGAACTGGGGCAGGCCTCTGGGAAGAAGAAATGGAAACTGGCTCACGCTGTGTGCCCTAGAGAGGGGCTCGGCCACACAGGTCAGCAAGGACGCTCCAGGGTGAGCCAGGTGGCGGCCAGGAGATCCAAGCCTAGGGGTGGCTGGGCCACAGCTCCAGGGACAGGGCTGACCAGGGGCAAGCCTCAGTGGGAAGCCTTTGGGTGTCTCTCGGGCTCCCTGTCATGCAAGTGTCCTGTCTGTGGCCAGCACCAGAGGCAGCCCTGGGGCAGGATGCAACGTGCAGCCCAGAAGCTGCTAGGTCAGGTGCCCCTCGGAGAACTCCCGCAAGCCAGCCCTCGGCCACTCGGTGCTTTGTTCTCCTCTTGTCTTCTCCTGGAAAGGCACAAGCTGTCAGTGCTCTTGCAGACTGGGGCACCCTTGACCTTCTCAGAACCCGTCTTCCCCCACCAAACCCCAGGACTGATGCTCCACTGACGGGGTTTCCAAGGACGAGTCCTGCTTGTCCGACTGGCCAGTGAAACCCCAGAGGTGAAGCCTCCGGGGACTGGAGGTTCCCCTCCACCCTGGCTCTGCTCTCCAGCTCCCTGAGGAGAGCAGGGTGCAGGGCAGCCTGGGACCCTGGGAGTGTGGTCCTACTGGGTGCTCATGGGCCATCTTCTAGTGGTGGCAGACAGTGGACCTTGAGGACACTTCCTGGACCCTCCAGTGAGGTGCTCAGGCGACGCCTAGCCCCATGCAGGTTCTGAGGGCTGCCTTCTCTCCTTCCTCCCGGGTCTCTGGACCTCTGCGGTTTGGCTGAGTGAGATATTCATCTGATCCTTTTTGCAATCTCTGGGGACTGATGTCACATGATATCTGCAGCTGCTGAAGGTCTTAGAAGTGGGGTCTCTGATCTTCTGCCATGGGCCCACCTACTCCCTCTACCTCAGCTGAGAAGCCTGTGTTCGTGTCCCTGTGGTCTCTGAGACCCCATGGGCCCCTGCACGGTGGTCTCAACACCAGGAGGAGCAGAGACTGGCTGAAGTCGCTGGTCTCAGCACCAGGACAGGTGACCCAACCTGGGAAGCGCTGCCCAGGTGCCCTGCCTCTGCCCGGCCCACAAACAGCCCCTCCCTCCTGGAGCATGCCAGGTCAGCAGGTGATGCCAGGTCAGCGGGTGATGCCAGGCCAGCGGGTGATGCCAGGCCAGCGGGTGATGCCAGCTGGGGAGCCAGCCACCGACCCTTGGCCACAGACTGGGGGCCATTCTGGTGATTGAACTGCTGCCTACCAAGGCCTCTGTGCTGAGTCCCACACGTAATTGGGGCTTAATAAATGCTGCTGCTGCTGTCATTTCAACAAGTGCCGAGTGGGACATGAGCTGCCGGGAGCTGGCGGAGAGAGGCAGAGGTCAGAGCCCCCAAGGCGCCCTCCAAGTGGAAGCTGTTTATGAAGCTCCTATTAGATACCAAGATTCTGCCGCCTGGTGGAGGGAGGACCCTGCCCCACTCGGGACGAGGCAGAAACATGGATGATGGGCGCTGGAGTCAGGAGCCACCCTGGGGAGGACGGTCTGGAGACGCCCAAGGCCGTGAAGAACAAAGGGAGACAAGGCAGAGGGAGCCGTGGGCCAGCAGCTGTCCACTGAGGGCAGCACAGGGCCTGCAGGGGCCGCTCCCCTCCAGGGTCCGGCATCCCCCAGTGCTGAGGGGGAGGTGGGCAGGTGCCTGGGGAGGGTGTTGGATGCAGGCTGAGCACCCAGGGGTGGATGTGCAGGTGCCAAATCAACATGTGACGGTGACAGAATCCTAGGGACAGGAGTCGAGGAAGCGCTGAGGGCACGGGAAGCGGGGAGGACAGGACACGTGAGGACGTGCGGCCCAGGGGTGAGGAGAGCGTGGCGCAGCGGGAGCTGAGCTGGGAGGCTGCTGCACTTTGTCACTGAGACAGAGAGGTCGGGCGAGTTACCTGTAGACACAGAGACTCGGAGGAAAGTGAGGCGTTGAGAGAGCGCGGCACAGGGGTCCTCTGTGCTGAGCTGAGTCAGGGAGACACAAAATGGCAACAAGATGCTCAAGGGGAAGAAACAAGGAACCTTGACCCAGGAAAATGCCAACCTGTAGGCAGTGGAGACCGTGTGCCCGAGCAGGAGCGAGCGCTGGTGCTCAGGGCAGGTCAGCTCACCTCAGGGCAGCTCAGGGCAGCTCAGGGCAGGGCAGGGCAGCTCAGGGCAGCTCAGGGCAGCTTGAGGAGTCTCAGCCCAAAGCTCAGGTCAGGGAGCAGGACAGCAGGCGGCTTTCCCTGAGGGCGTTTCCTAGGTGGGTCACCTTGTGCTCAGTTCTCAGTCTCTGGAAACAGGACGGTGCCCAGGTCTACCAGTGGACAGGGCTCCACGGGGCACTGCACAGTGTCAGGGTGAGTTGACATGTCACCAGGGAAGTAAGTGACTTGCACCTGGGTACAAGCAGGGAACATTTGATCGTGAGCCAGCCCTTCAGGAGCCTGAAGCCTGAATACCCACCATCTGGGGGTCTCAAAGAAACCAGGCAATTATTCAATGAAGGGACTAGCAGGGCCCCAAGATCCTGACGGCAAATTCAACCGTCTCTGGGGGAACTCATCTCCACAAAGAGACAAGTAATAAAAAATAATAATGAGAATAGGAAGATATTTAAAACTCAATGAGAATGAAAATACTGCTAGGGAAAGCTTACGGATCCAACCAGAATACCCGAGGGGAAACAAAGCCTAATGTCCACAGGAGGATAAAAGGGAGGCGGAAAACTGATGATTTAAGCTTTCATTATTACAGTTAGGGGGGCGCTGGGGGCCGTGGTGCGCGCCTGGATCCCAGTGCCTTGGGAGGCTGAAGAAGGAGGATCACGAGGTCCAGGCCAGCCTCAGCAAGGCCTAAGCAACTCAGCTAGATCTTGTCTCCAAATGAAAATAAAAAGGGCTGGGGATGTGGCTCCTGGATTCAATTTCTAGCAAAGAAAGGAAGGAAGGAAGGAAGGAAGGAAGGAAGGAAGGAAACCACTACAAGGGTTGGATTAGAATTTGAGAGGCAGTGGATGGATTGAAGTTTTTAATCCATAGGGGTGCAGTGTGCATCTGTGTGTGTAACTGTGGTATGTACACGAGTGTGTTCCCTGGCTGTCCACTGCGAGGGTCTGAGAGCAGGCAGCCCCCGGGTGTGTGGCTTCCTGGGGAACGGGGCCTGGGGTGGACAGGCACCATGAAGGACTCCAGTCACTGAGCAGCTGGACCACCTGGACGGGTGAGGACGACCCTAGGGCCTGATCACACCTGCTTTCAGCAGCCGGTGTCGTTACAGTGACACGGACTGAGGCCACTTCCTTGGCCAGTCTCGGGAGCTTCCTGTCGTCACCTCCTAGGAAGGCGCTCTGCCTTGCGGCTCCCCCGGGGCTCCCAGTTGGGCTGCCTCTCCTCCCAGACAGGGTGCGGCCGGAGTCACCCTGCCCAGGCCAGCCCCACTGTCCACCAGGTCAGGACCCTGACCCAGAAAACAGCCACCTCCTGCACCGAGTCCCAGGCCAGGCTGAACTCTGAGACCCCAAAGAGAAAGAGAAATATGAAAAGCTAGCAAAAAAAATGAGACTGTAGAATAATGTAATGATGAAATTAATAATGGCGATGAAATAAATTAAAGAGCTAGGAAAGAAACAGTGGAAAATTTCGGCAAGGTCCAAAGTGGGTCTTTTGAAAAACGTTCATGAAAACGGCAAATCTTGGGTGTGATGGCTCGTGGAACGTGATATGGACACGGAGCCAAGGAGGCCCTGGAGAGGCCACAGCTGCAGGGGCCCAGGCTGGTGCAGACCCGAGGCAGCGCCACGGAGCAGCAGGAGCCATCCCCTTGACAGAGCAAGTGAGAGAAAAAGTGGACACGCAGATGATCCTGGGCACTGGCTCCGCTCCGGGGCGTCCCCTGCAGCATTGTTCACAAAAGCCCCCAACTCGAAAACCAAACCCGTGTCGGCACGGCGTGGGGGTGCAGCCTCCCGCACCCTGAGCCTCTCCTCACAGACTCAGGTGGCAAAGGCAGGTCCTGCAAGGCCACAGGCAGCCGAGGAGCAGGAAGAGGAGCAGCTCTGCAGCCTGCTGAATGCGATCCGCACGGAGGAGTGAACTACACCCAGCCGCGACCCGGAGGTCACAGGCCCAGGCAGAGACTGCCCCGGGAGAGGAGGACGCGGGCCCCAGTGCAGGCAGTGTCTGCCCCAGCCTGTTGACCTTCAGGTCATGTCAACGCGCCAGCCTGCTTCACCCACATTCTGGGCATGTGCGTATCTGTGATTGTTATCTTCATGAACAGAGCATCGTTGTGAACATCCAGAGAAGTCTTTTGGAAAAGGATCTCCATTTAAACTCAAAGAACATTCTAGAAAGTTGGCATCCTCAGCCCACACAAGAGGCCACAATATTCTGAAAATCAGGGTCAGAAAACCAGGAGAGGAAAATGAGGTGAGATGAAAAGACACCGACGTTTACAGGGGAGACGGAGGCGGCTAGGAAGCTGGGATTGCAATCCCGGCTTTGGCTGGGGGTGGGCAGGGAAGGCTGGGTGTGGCAGAAATCCATCAGCACAACCCGGAGGCACCCCTCCCAACTCAGGGCAGAAGTATAACCACCTGAATCTTAGGGAGAAAAGTTTGCCGGGGTGGGCGGATAACAGGAATCCAAGGTTTGAAGTACGGAAACATCTCCAAGGAAGACCCAGCAACTTGGAAGAGGGCACTGGGCGAGAGTGGGGCCAGGGAAGCCTCAATTGACAGAAAAAGAAGAGTGCGGCAGTCCAAGGACCCGTCCCTCCCCAAGCTCCGCGGAGGAGCTGCCGCGGCCGAGCTGCCGCGGCCCTGCAGAGGCCACCTCCTCATGTGGGCTGGAGAATGAGGATGTCGTCATGTAGCTTCACGTGAGGTAAACAGTTACTGCACAGAACAAAAGTAACAGTGGCCTCCAATTCTCATTCACAGAAATATATGCAGGAAGACATAGAGCTAAGGTGCAGCTTATCCGAGGGAATCTATTTCTTGGTTCAAGAAAGGTTTTCCAAGGGAGATAGAGGAAAGGAAATAGCCCACAGATGAGCTAGAGGAGAAGTTGGGGGCAGAGAGGACGCACTGGACCAAAGCGTGAGCCAGCCCAGAGGTGGGAAGCGTGTGGGTAGGGACCGAAGGCAAGGGTGAGTTCGTGAGCACCCGGAAGGGAGGAGGGTGGGACAGTACTGAGATGGGAGGACATTCAGGGGAGCCATGCATGTCGGGGGATAGAGAGGCCATCGGAGCAAAGCAGGAGGGGGAGCATCTGCACCCAGGGGAAGGACGGCCGAGGAAAGTGCGGAGGAGTCCAGCTGGGCACGCGAGGCGTGCGCGGTGTCCACAGCCAGGAAGAGGCAGCACAGCAGCCACGCGTGGAATTGGAGACACCAGATGGCAAGATGGAATGACCATCTTGGTGAGAGGGAATGACCCCTTGGGCCAACTGCGTGGCTCTCTCCGCAGGTCCCAGGCACTGGGACCCAGCAGTGTCACCCTTGTGCAGCTGTGCAAATGGTGTGCAAAGGGGCCCCTGCTGGAGAACTCACACTCCTGCTACCTGAAGACGCTGGCTGCAGCCCCTGGTGAAAGCCCTGGCCTTCGCCAGCTGGGCAGACACCGAGCTGCCCCACAGGAGGGCCGCACAGCTGTCCTCGGCAGCAGAGACAGGGGCTGTCTAAAGGAGAAGGAGTCCCTGGGAGTGAGGAGGCTCCTGGGTTCAAGGTCTGCAGGCCACGCAAGCCACGGAGCCCACAGCACACCCGCAGAGAGGAGGAGCATGTCATTCTGCCACCTGGACCGCAGGTTAATGACGTGGCCTGTGGCCAAAGGGAGAGGCAGCTGTCCCAGGAGAGGTGGCCTTTGTGCACGTGTGGCCTGCAGACGGGTGCGTTCCTTCAGGCCTCCCTACTTGGTTAATTAAGGTTTGATGTAGGTGGCGCCATTTTCATTGTGACAACTCGCACAGAGGCCCCAGGCCTGCAGTGGACTCCCCGGGTCAGCTCAAAGCAGCCCAACAGCTGGTGAGGAGGCAGCTGAGCCTCAGAGGGTCCCCAGCCAGGAGAGAGCAGGGCCAGAGAGAGGCTGGGTCACAGGGAGCAGCAGGGTTCAGGGCCACAGAAGCCCAGTCCTCCTGCCTGTGGCCAGGCTCTGTGGGCAGCAGAGGAAGGGGAGGGTCTCTGTGCTCGCAGACCCTCCCCTCTAAGGAAGAGGCTGAGCCAGGCAAGTGCCGAACTTGGAGCTCCCTGGTGGTGGCAGGTGCCCTGCAGAGCAAGAAAGCAGGCATGGGAATAGAGGGGCCCAGCGGCCGCAGACAGGGCCCTGGGGTGCACTCGGGTGGAGAGAGGGAGCAAGCCTTGCCAGTAGGTGGGGAAGAGCAGGGCGGGGGAACCCTGGCCATGAGGAGTGGAGGAGGTGCGGGCGGGAAGCCAGACAGACCACACAGGACCTCACAGGCCACAGCAAGTGTTTGCGGTGGGGTTTGTAGGACCTGGGACGCTCTGGAGGGCAAGAGGACACAGTCAAGTGATGTGGTGACATGATGAAAAGACTCGCTCCAGCAGGTCAGGAGCAGGCCCAGCCTGGAGGTGGAGCTGAGGGTGGGCTCCTTTCCAGGGCACCAGAGTCCACAGGGTCCGCTGACAGGTGAGAGGACAGCAGGGAGACACCCGAGAACACCGGCCGGAGGTCAGGACTGGGGGCGCAAAGGGGCTCGGGCTGTGGCTGAGGCCTCCAGGTGGGTGGGGAGTGCGGAGCTGGGGGAGCACTGTGCAGCTGATGGGGACACAGGTACGATGCCCACAGAGCCCCTGGCCCTCTGTCCCTGGGGAGACCCAGGACCCAGCCCTTCTCCTGGACAGGGCTCCCCCGAGGAGGCACGAAACCCCACGGCTTCCCGCAGCTCCCTGCAGCCTCCTGTGACCCCAACCCCCCGGGCTGACTTCCCAACCTCCCTCTTCCGTATGGCCGAAGAGACAGATCTCAGGGGTCAGGGCCAGGAGGAAGCACTCTGCTCACGGACCACCCAGGGGCTCAGCTCGCCACCAATTACTGTGTCCCCTGGCTGGGATTTTCCACCCCATGTCACAACACTCCCAACCTCTCCCAGGGGACAGGGGTCACAGCTGAACCAATTAGTCGGAACCAGTCCATTCCACGCGTAATAACTTCCGGGCCCAGAGCGCCTCTCCTCGTCAGCCTCTGTCTGCCCGGAGCTGATGGATCGGTGATGTTTTATTGCATTTCATTTTAGTTTTTCTGCCTGCCCTTTCTGCGGGGGTTGAGGTGGGGAGGGGAGCGCCATTTCCCCTGGAGGAATAATTAAGGCTCTTTGGTTCCCAGCCAGATTCAGGGAGGGTAATGGTCTGAGGCAGCCAAATTCTTGCCGGAGTTGGATCAGCAGAGGGTGGAGGAGGCCCCAGCCCCAGCCACACACCAGCCACGGGGAGGCCAGGCCGGTGGGTGCCCCAAAGGACTCCAGACTCAGACTGCGGCCAGCAGCTCTGGCCAGCTGAGGGCAGGAGCCATCTCCCTCCATCTGAGAGGCTCTGTTGACTTCTGCTCTGGGGACACCTCGGAGCATTTGCATATCTTAAAGGTCAGATGCAGAGCCCCAGTTCTCTGCTGATCCAGGCAGCAGGCCCTGGAGGTGACAGAGGTGGCCTCTGGCCACTCAGGAGGCATTCTGTCATCGAGAGGCAGAGGACCGCTGGGTCAGTTCTCCAGGCAAGCTCTGTCCTGTCCTGGAAGGAGCAGGGGCTCACGAGGAGATGCCCCGTCCCCCACCTCCACTCTCTGCTGCCTGGGCTCTCTAGTAAGTGCCGTGTCTCCAGATGTCCTCAGGCCCGGGGCAAGTGGTGGGGTGGTTCAGAAAACCGGGTGTTCAGAGTCATAAAGTCTGGCTCTTGGTTTGACACGATGTGATAAAACACCATGAAATAACAGGCCCAGCATCATAACGCCCTGGAACACAAAGCTGCGGCATGGCTCCCAGACCTTATTTATACCAGGACCTATTGCCTGAAGGCGAGGGCTGAATAATGTTAAAGAGCATTTTTACATTTTTGCTTATTTCAGCAGACGAACCTGGGGCTCAGGGCTCGCTCAAATTTCGTCCTCCTCTAAAACCTTCAAGATGATTAATTTATTTATTTAAAATTCTTATTTAATTTCTTTGTACAAACACACACCTCTGCATGTTTTTGCATAAATGTGAGCGCGTGCTGCGTTGGGTCTGTTTTCTATTCGCCTCTCTTTGTGCGGCTCCCCCAACACCCGCTCCCCTCTTAACCCCGGACGGGATGCGTCTGGCTGCTCTAAATGATGATTTATGCTGCGCCGGTGTGCAGAGAGGGCTCTGCTGCCTCCACCTGCTCACCTCGCTCCGTGGCTGAGGACTCTCCTGGAAGGAGCAGGTCTTGTGCCCGTGCTGCAGAAGGCAAGGGCTGCTGGCGGGGAACGGCTCCCTGAGGCTGGCAGTTCCTGGAAGCCTGGACCACATCCAGGGCGCAGGCGTCTCTCAGCCATTGTCTGGAACACAATGGAATGTGGGGCTGTGCACCAGCCTCCCAGTGGCTGTGGGCAAAATTTCTAATGTCGGCTGCCCCCATCTGAACACAGCTCTTGGTCTGGCCCTGCGGTCAGGGCAGGGGGGCGCCTGTGCCGCCCAAGGACCACCCAAAGCGCCATCAATCTTGGTTGCTTACTCTCCTTCCTGTTGGCTTGGTGTGCCCTCCACACGATGTCCTGCTCTCGAAAGTGTACTTAAACAGTGTGTGGTCAACAGCTGGGAGTGGGGAAGCCTGACTTGGCTGGTGGTGGCGGGAGACTGACTTGTTGGTCGGGTAGGTGGGAGTCCTGCAGTGGCCTCTCTCTTGGTCCTGTCACTCCTGTGCTGACTCATTACCACAGGGGAACTGGGCCCCTTTATTAGCTATCCCCAGGCAGAAAGAGAGAGAAGGCCACCAGAGTGTGGGTCTGCAGCAGCTGGTCCCTGGCCCACCCTCCTGCCTAGTCCCAGGGGCACGGCCCAGCAGACGGTCCCTCTCAGCAGGATTCAGGCGGCCACGACTCAGGGGTTGAGAAAGCTGGGGCCCGTCATCTGGGTGGGGCCTTGGTCCACCGAGGTGTCCTGGATGTGGCCCTCGCAGAGCCTGTGTCCAGGGGCCCAGGAGCCCGAGTCGAGCTCCACCCGTCCTGATGCTGCGCATGCTCCAGAGCCATCCATCCCGGCGTGCTGCAGGCTGTCTGAGGCAGACATAGACGTAGCATTTAGATTCTTTCTTTGGAAGCCTAAAGTTTCCAGATCCAATAAACATCAGAGCAAAGGTTATTTTAAACTCCGCAGTTTAACTCGACACGATGATATATGGGTCTGATGGTTCCTTTTATGAAGTTACCTCTGAAATGTTACGTTTTCATTCTGGGAAACGCATTCCAGCTCCCATCTCCTTGAACTTTATAACGTCCTCTGCAGAGCGCCTCTACCCGCCCACAGCTCTGAAGGCTTCTCTCAGCCTCTGACTCCAGCTGGGGGCCCGGTGGGGCAGGCCTGGGTGAAGCAGGAGCACTCCTCTATCTGCAGCTGGGCCCCCCGCGGATGACGCAGGCCTCGCTCGCTCAGATCCGCAGTGGAGCCCCTCCGCCCCCGCCCCTTCCTCCAGGGTGTTTGTGACTCCTGGGCCCCCAAACTGCCGCTTGTCAGCTCATCCCACTCTTCCCACTCGTCAGACTTCTTCCCCAGAGGCAGCTCAGGATTGTGACGGAAACCACCCCGGGGCTTTTCGTGAGCTGTGCAGAAGGAGCCGGTGGTGGGAAGGTTTCAGAAGCTCTGGGTGTCACTGTGGTGCCTCTAATTAGAGACCAGAGGTGAGGAGGCTGGGGTGGGCAGGCAGGAGCCCAGGTGGGCTCCTCTCAGTTTAGGTCTGAACTGTGCAGGTGGGCTCTGTGGACGCCTGGCCCCCAGACCTGTCCACAGGGTGCTCTGACTTGTGCCCACCTCCAGCCTCCTCCGGAACCTGCCTGGCCCAATCCCACAACGCCCCCTCACCCAGGATTGAGCAGCGGGTCTCTCTGGGCTCTGTGGTCGGTTCCGGACACTGTGGTGGTGACAGGTAGAAGCCCCCAAGCCTGGCTGGCCCACCTGTGCCTGCTCTGCCTATTCATCACCGGGAGAGGTGCCTGGGCTGGGGGCTCCTGGGAGCCAGGTCCCCGTGAGCAAGATGAGGTAGGGGCACTCTGAGGATCAGCTGCACCATGTGTCAAAGGCACCAGGGTGGACGGAGCTCTGCACACAGTGGCCAGGCGTGCATCTCCTCGTGGAGACAGGACACTCGCAAAGGTCAGGCACGGCCATCTCTGTCTACGCCTCTGCCTCGGCCATCTGCTCTGCCAGTGCTCCCTCCTATCCTCCCCACCCAGGGACAAGCCCACATGCCCACATGTCCACAGTGGGCTCTCAGCTGGGGCTCCGCAGGGAGAAGGCGTGGAAGACACTCAGGTGGACCTGAGCCTTCTGCATCTCCAAGTCCCGACATGCCCAGCTCCCAGCTGCGGTCCTGGGTCCCCAGGGACGGGGCCTCATCTGGCTCTGGGATCCTCACATTCCCTCTGCTCCCCAATTCTGAAACACCCCTTCCTTTCCACCCCTCCTTCCCCCCATCCCCCACCGGGGTTGCTCAGCCTGGGCACTGCTGTGCTCTCTGCTGCGGCACATCCGGTGCCCTGCAGGGTGCTGGGCAGCATCCCTGACCTCCACCCAGCAGAAGCCTATACCTCCCACACCTAGCTGTGACAGCCGAGTGTCTCCAGAACTGCATGGGGTCCCCTAAGAACCCCGGCTTACCCTAGTATTCACTGTGTTAGCAAATATTCTCCAAACCCCTAGGCGGGTGCCCTGACAGCAGCCATAGCAAACACACAGCCCTCGATGTGTCCCCAATCCTGTCTCAACCCACCACATCCATCCGCTCCTGGAGCTCAGGGTGGACAGTGCCATTGCTACTTCACAGGGTGACACAGAGGGCACTGCTGGCCTGGGCAGGATTTAACCCTTCATCTCTGTGGGCCTCACTCTCAGACGTCCTGCTTCGTTGGACCTGGGAGGGGCCCCAGACCTTGCATGGAGAGCAGTGTCCAGAGCTGGTCCCAGAGCTATCTACAAGGCCTCCACGAGGATCCCCGGCCACCTGTCGGCCCCTGTCACCCAGCAGAGGCTGGATCGTGCATTTCAGGAGACGTCCCCAAGAGCACTGTATTTGCACGGGATTCAACCGTTTCCTGTGGCAGTTGTAAAGGGGAAGGAAAATCCATTCCCGCTAATTGTAGGTTCTGCAGAGCCCGAGTCACAGCGCATCACTATTGAAACCAGCTTATTATCGATCGGCAACGCGACGGGCGCGTCCGCAGCCAGCCGCTGCGCCTGAGCCTTTGTCATGGGACACTGACGTCTCTGCATTGTTTTTCAGCTGGTAATTCCTTAAAGACTGAGACAATAGTCATTTAATATCGTTTGCTCAAATGAACAGTTCCCCGAGCAAATAATAATAATAAAAAAATGTCCCTGAGAAGCCAATTAGAAGCTGCAGCTTGTACCAGGCGACGGCCTTCTTAATAGACACCCTTTTTACAAGCGCAGCTGTGTTGCCCAGATGAAAAATCAGGCCCCCCTTTTGCCACTGATATGTAAATAAATGCAGGCGATTGCATATGTAATAGCGCTCTTCCATCAACGGGGTTTAGAAACCCTGCAGGAATACTTCAGATAAAGGGGCAATTTGGGGAAGAGATTTTTCTAAATAGAATGAGGGATGGTGGAGGGAGCGAGGGAGAGTCAGGAGAACTTCCAGGGTCAAGTAACTTGATGGAGCCCGGGGTGGAGGCTCAGCTCCCCACGAGGAGGCCAGTGCTGTCCACTGCCACCACCCCGTGAAGACACTGCAGTGGGCACACCGCCACGACCAGGCTTAACTAGGGTGCACACACCTTGGAGGAGCTCATGCCTCTGAGACCCACCAAGGTGACATTTGCATACTGTGTGAATATGAGTCTGGGGCTCAGGGACCCCTGAAGTCCAGTCTTGGGCCCCGAGTCAAGATCAGGAGAGGCTCAAGGGGCAGTGTGCTCTTGCAGGGTGCCTCTGCTCCCAGGGACACGTGGCAGGGTCTGGAGGTGTGTGTGCTTATCCAGATGTCGTGACAGAGGTCTGTGGTGCTGCCCAGCTTCCCGGCATGCACAGGAAGACCCGCCCATGAGCAGGGACACAACCCAAGTGACAGCTGAGACTGAGTCCCCTGCTGCAGGGTGAGCTGCCCAGAGTGGACCCCTCAGAGCAGCCTTCTAACCAACCTGCCCTTAGATGGGACAACTGAGGTCCCGGTCGGGGGAGGGTCTCCCCTACGCCCTAGGTGCAGTCGGGACTGACCGGAGCTGGGGGACACAGAGGCCGGCCCCGCCCAGGCCTAGCTGGGCCTACTGGACTCTTCTGGGCAGATGACATGAAGCCCATGTGACCCCTGCTGTGGCCAGGAGCCTGAGTTGCTGGCTGGCCACCCAATGCCTGCCTCCTTCAGGGGGGCCGTGCTTCCTGGGTGGTGGGAGTGGGAGCCCAGGGTTCCCTTCCAACCGGAGCACAGGGCTCGCCTGGGACACACAGGGCCACCTGAAACAGGGAGGGCTGGTCACCTCAGGCAGCCAGAAGGCTCCACCAGGGAAGGGCCATCCTGGAGGGCTGCGTGCAGCAGAGAAGGGGCAGACAGAAGGGCAGGTGGGGACTGGGCCGTCAGCAGGAGGCCTGCAACTGGGGGCAGAGAAGATGTTGGGGAGCACTGACTGGCTCAGGGCTCCCTCCAGTTTCATCAGAGGCCAGAGAGGTCAGGGTGGGCAGGGAGAGGCCCGGGGAGGGCAGGGAGAGCCTCCGCGGCCACTGAGCTGCAGGCCTGGGCTAGGCTGGAAGGCCCCATGCTTGGAGCCACCCTGTCTGTCCCTGGAGGGCCTTCAGCAGCCCATAGCATGGGCCCAGGGTCAGCACCCTGGGAGCTGCAGGCCCACTGCCCCCTGTGGAAGGCCTCCCAGTGCCCCCCATGAGGGCTCCTGAACTTCTGTTCCAGGCAGCCTCCTCCCCAGCTCCCCCACCCTCCATCTCAGTCTAGGGTGGATGCTGGGGCCTCTCCTCACCCCAGAGCCCTGCCCACGGAGCCCCTAGGAGCCCCCCAGTCCCCCTGCAGGCCACCTCCCTGCCAGAGCCCCTTGGTTCTCGGCTGTGACTGCAGCTGCCCTCATTGTTGTCGTTATGACAGAAGGGACTGCGTGCTTCGGGACTCCAAGAACACAGGACTGTGCAGAACAGGTGACTCTCTTCCTGCGTCGGCCACCAAGGCCACCCACAGGGGTAGAGTGGCCCTAACCTGACACCTTTGTTTCTTTACTCTCTTGCAAATGTAGGGAAATATATATATATAGTTAGGTGTATAATTTTGCAGTTTTCCTTTTTTAACGAAAATGGAATTCCACAGCCTCTGTCCCCTGAGACGCTCTGCTCACATAATAACCCGCCGGGCCTGGCTCGGGTCAGCGCGCCCCGCTGCGCCTCATCCGTCTTAATGGCTGCATAATAGCCGAGCGGCCGCCCCAGCACATCTTTATCACGTCCAGGGTGAGCTCGTGCAGGGAGGTCAGCCTCCCTTGGCGCAGCCTGCTAACCACATGTGTGTGTGTGCTCCCAGGCACAGCAAGCACACCCAGAGCACAGGGGTGTGCACATACCCTCACACGCAGTGTGCACACACACACAGGCTGCACGTTCAGGGGCCAGGTGAGAGGACAGTGGCCTCTGGGGTGCTAAGCCCTCCTGCCTGTAGGACCCCTCGGCACACCCCCGGAACCTGGACCCAGCGTGGAGGATGGGACCCAATCCCAGGGCTCCCTGGCCAGGCTGTCCAGCTGTACCCGACACTGGAACACGGCATGGGGCAATTGTCCCCTGTGAGCCTCGGCCCCCGCAGAACCACTGTGGCCCACCACGTGGAGCTGGTGGTCAGACAGCAGAGGTTTGTGCTCCACGGTGGGGCTGAGGTTCGCAGAGCAGGCCGGCAGGCTGGCTCCACCCGAGGCCTCTCTCCTCAGCGTACAGAGGGCCGGCCATCCCTCCACCCCATCTCTCCTGGGTTAGGACCACCCTGGCGACCTCATTTGATCTTAATTGTGTGGGTCAAGCCCCTGTCCCCACAGCCGCATTCTCAGGTCCTGGGACTGGGGTTTTGCTGTATGAAGTGGGCACAGTCGGCCCAGGTCAGTGTCCCTGCATGGATGGATAGACTGGCCCTTTAGTGCGAAGGCTGGGCCAGGGGACCCAGAGCTTCTCCGTGGTGGACAAGGCCCACCAGAAACGGGAGCAGGACTTCCCAGGCATCCTTCCCTGCAAAGGGCCCCTGGAGCCCGGAGCCCTGGAAGTGCTTTGCTCAGCAATAGACTTTGGGAGGTGGCTTCCTCCTCCCCTTCCTCTTTCCAAAACTCCCTGCTGAGCCCTGATGTGGCTCTCCTCAGGCAAAGCCATCAACGAGCCCAGGAGGGGACAAGGTGACCCAGAGTTCCCAGAATGGTCCCAGAGTGCCTTCCTGCATCCCCAGGCCAGGCAGCTCCCAGTGAGACCCAGCCCCCAGCCCCACAGCACCGCCTCCCACAGCCCCCCAGGCTGCACCCACACACCGCCAGGCAGCCCTCTCCTGTTCCCTCCTCCCTGACAGCTGACGGGCGCCTTCCTCAGATCCTGCCACTCACCACTGGGCTGTCACGGGGAGCAAACCTTAGAGGCCCTGCAGCAACCAGGGCCACCTGCACTCCAGTCCAGGGGCTGCACTGCTTTGGGCACGGCCCACGATCACGCTACGTTCATTTTCCAAATGACACCACAGGCTCTGGCCTTCGCAGCCGGCTCAGGTCCTCAGGCAGCTTCCGGGCAGTGCCGGGGAGCGCAGTGGGGCCCACTGGAGCTGGGAGGAAGCAGAGGGCCACTACCCCCAGCTCACTTGTTGCCCAGTGGGGAGACTGAGGCACCAGGAGGGCAGGGCTGCTCCCCTCCTCAGGACGCCCAGGACCCCCTACCTGCTGTGGTTGCCCCACCTGCAACCCCCCCAACCTGCAGTGGAGGCCGCCACCCCTCCATGGGACTTCCCAGACACTGCACTCTGGACAGAGGCCACAGGCTGTCCAAGCACCTGCCATGTCCCCAAAGCCAGGACCTCATGTCCTCCTACCTTCACCAGCCCTGGCAACCAAGAGACATTCACCTGAGAGTCAGGCGACTTGCCTAGGGTCATACAGCAGGAAACTGGCCTGGCAGGGTCCCTCACCTGCCTCCCCGGGCCTCCCAGACAAACGGTTCTCCTGGAGGATGGTGCCCTTGCCAGGTGGCATGTGCCAGAAACGAGGAGCCAGCGCTGGCCTCAGCTCCACCTGTGGGGAGCCTGAGAGGCTCAGGGTGGGTGCTCAAAGCTTTATGCTGCAGAGAGCCAGGAGCCCCGTGGACAGCGTCCAGGTCAAAACTGGAAGGAGCAGCCAGTGGACCCTGCTGACCTCAGGAGCCACTGGCTCCTGACATGGGCTCTGGGCACCTGGAGGAGGCAGTGGCCCTGAGTAGGTGCAGCGAGTTCCGGCCTCCTCTCCCTCTGGGCTGCCCCTCGGCAGGGTGGTCCTCACTGCGGCCTGATCCGGAGGCCCTAGGAGGTGTGGTCCTTCAAGTGATGAGCCACAGGCCCCTCCCTCAATCTGCTGAGCCGGCAGGCTGGCTGGCTCCTGGGCAGGACCGGAGCCCAGCACTGAGCAGGCTGGACGGGGCAGGTCCCGCGCCTGGCTGCGGGCTGGTCCCCTCGGCACCCTCTTACCTGCTCCCACCCCAAGGACACCTCTGATTGGCTGAGCTGGTGCTGGTCCCTCTCTGAGCCAGTCCTGAGGGGACAGAGAGCCCTAAGTGGCCCAGCCACACCTGGAGGTGTGGCCAGGCTAGGTCTGTGAGTCACCATCAGGGCAGCCCACAGTTCCAGGCAGGAGAGAAAAGGCCCCTCCACCCCAACCCCTCCTGGGGACGTGGTCTGCACAGTCGTCCGCTGGAGTCTCAGCTGCCCCTCTGTGAGGCGCTGGCAGGCACAGGGGGCGAGAGGAGGTGCTCTGAGGTCTTCCTCCACCATGCACTACGGCCATCATGTCCCCTCCTCTGAGGGTCAAGGGTGGCCCAGGAGCCACTGAGCTTGGGCCCAGGTGACCAGCAGCCAGCTGTCCCCCCTTCCGGCAGGCAGCCTCTTCTCCTTGGAGGCTCCACTGGAGTGCTGGCTGGGAGGGGGCCTGGGCACACAGAGGGTGTGTCCCTCCTCGCTCTGGGCCATGGCCTCAGGAGCATCTCGGGCCATTCGGAAGGTTCGGAAGAGGATCCTGGAGGCTGAGGCAGGTGCCCTCACCCCTGCACATGCACAGGCACCCCACACAGTGCACACGGGTGTGCCCATGAGTGTGCCCACAAGTGTGCCCACGAGCCTGCCCACACCTGCACATTTCTGCATACACACGTGTGCATACTCCATCTGCCGTTGGCCCTCCTGGGGCCCAGGGTCTTCCGCTGCCCAGGGTTCTGTGGACATGGGCACTGGGCATGAGCATGTCAGCCGCACCCCTGCTGAGCCCCACCCGGGCCCCTTGAGGGCAGAAGCGACCCTGGGGGCGGTGCTGCCCCCGTCACAGGAGGCAGGTGCTTGGGGATCCTCAGGGAGTGGGGCGGGTGGCCCAGGGTCAGGGCCCAGGGTCGGCACCGGGACGTCTTCCCAGGAGAAGCAGGGCCCGCCCACTGCCCAGGCGAGGCAGCCCAGCGAGGCTGCCCCGGCCCGCCACGTCGCAGCCCTGCTCCACCTGGCCCCGACCCTGCCGTCAGCAACCCTGGGAGATGGTCGCACAGATGGCAGGAGGGAGCCCCAGCAGTCTGGGAGCCACCCTGGCCCGAGGCCATCTGTCCTGGTGCCAGCACGCTGCCTCCAGCCACATCAGCACTCCACAGCACGCCAGCTCTGCGTGGGGACCCTGTGGCCGCTGTGGCTTTGACGAATTCTCGTCAGTAGAGCACACTGGAGCTTTGTCCACAGGCAGGAGGACGCAGGCAGGACATGCAGCACAGCAGGCATCTCCACCCTCCCTCCCAGCACAGCCTCCACCTCTCCACATCCAGTCTCAGCCACAATTCTTCCAGGGCCCAGGCTGGACCACCGCTGGAAGCAGCAGGCCACCCTTGGGCACCTTGGCTTCTGACAGTCCTTCTCCCCTGGGGCCAGCGTCCCTGCTGACGGCACCCTGCTTCCCCTCTGCCACACCACCAGGTGCCCAAGGGAGCCCTGAGACAGGGGCCTGGCGAGGAATGCTTGAGCCAACAAGGGAGCCCGGCCGGAGCTTCCCGGGGGAGTCCCACGGGACCTGCCAAGTCATGGACCTGAGCGTGCGTGTCCCTGCTGCACTGCTCAGGGCTCGTCGGTGGTGACAGCACCTAAATTAAAACAGGCATCACACAGAGAGAGAGAGAGAGAGAGAGAGAGAGAGAAGAAGAAGAAGAAATGGAGGAGAGAAGGAAAAGAGAAGCAGCAGGAAGAGAAGGAATGCTTTGGCTGGGAAATCAAGGGCATCTCTGCTTCAGGCATAGTTGGATCCAGGAGCTCAGACCGGCTGTTTCCTCTCTGACTTGTTCTCCTCCATGTAGCTCCACTTCTAGGCTCTGTGTGTGGCGCTAGGATCCACAGGAAACAGCACTAGGCACACACCTCTGGGAGTGAAGATCTGCCGCTGGTGCACAGGATCTGTGTCACCCCTGAGGCGACAGAGATAGGTCTGAAATCAGGCAGTGGCCAGCCCAGGCCAGTGGCCACCCACGATGCTCCAGGGAGGGCTGGTGTGAGCAGAACGAAAGGGCAGATCCCAGCCCTGGGGAGCTCCGCAGGAACAGGATGGGGCCGGCGACAAGGGTGCGGTCCAAGCCACGTGGCTGGTGGAGGAGCAGACATGATCCATGAACAGGCTCTCTCCCACACTGCGCCCAAAGTCTCTGACCCGTCTGGGCGTCGCGCTGCTCAAACCAGGAGCACTCAGGAACACGCTGAGCTGCCGGCCGCGCACAGGAGGCCTCCGCTGCCCACGACAGGCAATGCCACCGCTCTGACACCCAGGAAGCCTTGCTGGGACTCATTGGTGGCACCAGGCAAAGTGAGGCCAGGACGGGTGGGTGAGTGACCGGACTCTGAGGAGTCACCCACCACAGGGGCCTTGCTGTGTGCAGGGCTGTGTGTCCCCAGGGCCTACGCAGACCCCACCGCTGGACCAGACACAGTGAGGAGGCCGCCAGTGGTGACCCTGGAAACCCAGACTGGCCCCTTCACCGCGGTCCAGGGCATGGTGGGCTGGCAATAAACAGTCCCCAGAGGAGCAGTTGGGCTTGGGGGGCCCCGTGAGGGAACAGGCAGAGGGTCCCTTGAGAGAGCAGCATGCCAGGATCCGGGGCTCAGGAACACCCAGACGAGGTGCCCAGGAAGGCTCTCCACACCCTGACGGCCCAGCCCTTCTCCACTCACCTCTAGGAGTCAGGCTGGTCCAGGGAGGAGGCCTGGGCAGCCCTGCTGGCCCTGACCATGCAGCACAAGGCCTGAAGCGAGGGAGAGACCTCGGTGGGGCTGTGGGTAGCCAAGGAGCCGCCCCAAACCCACTGAGAAAGCCCCTTCCTGAGGACACAGCTCCTTTGAGAATCCCCCTGGACCTCGTGGGCATCCGTCACTGAGACCTGGCTTGGGTCCCCACGTGTGAAGCTAGCTGGCCCTCTGGGCACTCCCCAGGCCCTGTGTCCTAAGCGGTCCCTCCTGGGATGCAGCTGGCCCGTCCCTGTTCTCACCTGCCCCGTGTAACGCTGCGGAGAGCTGGTGACCCCACCTCCTGCGGGCCCTCCCGTGACTCAGGACTGGGCCTGCTGGCCCTTGGCAGGGCAGATGTGCCTGGAACCGAGGATGTGCACACCACCCCCAAGGCCCTAACTCGGAGGCCTCCCAGGCCCCATAGCAGCTCCGAGGCAGCAGCACGGCTGGTACCCGCTGCCTGATCTTTGTCACTCTAAGGGCCACAAGGCAGATGTTTCCAGACATTGGTGACAGTAAACATGTTTGTGCCCTGATTGACCACCAGGGGCCTTTGCTTGGAGTGGCCTTTCTTTTTGGTGCCCATGGCCTGCTGGGTGACCCCTCTCTGCTGTCCTGGCTACAGAGCCTTCCCGAGCTCCACGCAGGGCAGGTCCCCAGAGTGCCCTGAGCTCTCTGTCATCCTCCACTGGAGCAGAGGCACCCACCCTGGCTGGTGGGACCCACTGCTTCTGGCCTGGGGACCTGGAGCCCTTCCCCCGCCCCAAGGTCACAATGACCCCTTCCTGCATTTTACCAACTTCCTGCTTGGCCTTCCTCATGCCCCTGCTGAATCCATCAGCAGGTGAAGGGGAGACACGTCCTTCTTCTCCACCTGCTGCCCAAGCCCCCTGCAGTCCTGCCGCGTGCCCAGCGCTCACGGCCCCGGGGTCCCCGACCCCCTCCTGGCCCGTCACGCCGTCTGCTTATTTCCAGTCCCAGGCTCCCAGTTCTGTGTCTTTGTATTCTGCTTTAAAATCTAGTAAATGAGTTTTCCCCAACACCCAAATTCTGCTCATCTTTTTCAAAATGTTCTGAGCTATTCATAGAGATTATTTTTCTATACATAAATTAGAATCTGTTTTTCAAGTTCTAAAAATGCCTATTGAGAGTTTGATCAGATAAGGCATTGACTTCATAAGTTAATTTAGGAGAGATTGACCCCTTTGCAATGTTGGTTTGTCTCTTCTTGACTGTGATCGTACCTGTCAGTAATTGCTACAATAATTGTGCATAACAAGTGGCCCCAAGGCCCAGTAGTTTACCCCAGTGAGCATTTAAGGTCTTTCTAATATGGTGGCCTGTGGCCCTGTTGGGTCCCTGGGCTTGGCCCGGCTGTGGCGGTAGGTGGTTCTGGGCTGTTTTGAGTGACCTCTTGTTCTTTGGGGCCTGTGAACTAGGGTGGGGCTGGTCGCAGCAGCAGCCAGTAGGACAGGAGGGAGAAAGCGAGAGAAGTATGTTGCCTGGGTCCCACTGCTTCAGTTGTGGGGAGCCCCTCCAAATGCAGGCACCTTTACGTCCCGATCACCAGGGACTGAAAGATCACTGTAGTGTGGTGCGGTAGTGCCAGGACTGGGACTGGGACGAGGCGTGGCCCTAGGAGCAGGCAGCACCCAGAGGGGTCGAGCCACACTCACCACGAGTTCCCTGGTAATCCCACCCCTGGCCTCATTTGAATGGCTTCTCCCCAATAAAGGGGTTCAGCACGTGCTCCTCTCTCCCCCCCTCTCTCTCTCTCTCTCCTCTCTCTCTCTCTCTCTCTCTCTCTCTCTCTCTCTCCACAGACCCCTAAGGAGCCATCCAGGACCCAAAGGAAAAGGTATTTCTCTGTCTCTTGTGTGATTATGTCACGCAGCCCAGTTCCCCTGGAGTGACCCTGAGTGTTGAGCCGTGCCATGTGACACCCGGTGCCAGTTGGAGCAGGAGTAACTGGACTGCAACCCTGGGTCCCCAAGGCCCTTGGCAGAGCTGGGCCCCCAGTCCCCGTGAGGGCAGAGGCTGGACCCCCAGTCCCCGTGAGGGCAGAGGCTGGACCCCCAGTCCCCGTGAGGGCAGAGGCTGGACCCCCAGTCCCCGTGAGGGCAGAGGCTGGACCCCCAGTCCCCGTGAGGGCACAGGCTGGACCCCCAGTTCCTGTGAGGGTGGAGGCTGGACCCCCAGTCCCCGTGAGGGCAGAGGCTGGACCCCCAGTCCCCGTGAGGGCGGAGGCTGGGCCCCCAGTCCCCGTGAGGGCGGAGGCTGGACCCCCAGTCCCCGTGAGGGCACAGGCTGGACCCCCAGTCCCCGGGAGGGCACAGGCTGGGCCCCCAGTCCCCGTGGGGGCAGAGGCTGGACCCCCAGTCCCCGTGAGGGCACAGGCTGGACCCCCAGTCCCCGTGAGGGCAGAGGCTGTGCCCCCAGTCCCCGTGAGGGCAGAGGCTGGACCCCCAGTCCCCGTGAGGGCAGAGGCTGGACCCCCAGTCCCCGTGAGGGCACAGGCTGGACCCCCAGTCCCCGTGGGGGCAGAGGCTGTGCCCCCAGTCCCCGTGAGGGCACAGGCTGAACCCCCAGTCCCCGTGAGGGCACAGGCTGGACCCCCAGTCCCCGTGGGGGCAGAGGCTGGACCCCCAGTCCCCGTGGGGGCAGAGGCTGGACCCCCAGTCCCCGTGAGGGCACAGGCTGGACCCCCAGTCCCCGTGAGGGCACAGGCTGGACCCCCAGTCCCCGTGGGGGCAGAGGCTGGACCCCCAGTCCCCGTGGGGGCAGAGGCTGGACCCCCAGTCCCCGTGAGGGCAGAGGCTGTGCCCCCAGTCCCCGTGAGGGCACAGGCTGGACCCCCAGTCCCCGTGAGGGCACAGGCTGGACCCCCAGTCCCCGTGAGGGCAGAGGCTGGACCCCCAGTCCCCGTGAGGGCACAGGCTGGACCCCCAGTCCCCGTGAGGGCAGAGGCTGTGCCCCCAGTCCCCGTGAGGGCAGAGGCTGTGCCCCCAGTCCCCGTGGGGGCAGAGGCTGGACCCCCAGTCCCCGTGAGGGCACAGGTTGGACCCCCAGTCCCTGTGGGGGCAGAGGCTGGACCCCCAGTCCCCGTGAGGGCACAGGCTGGACCCCCAGTCCCCGTGAGGGCAGAGGCTGTGCCCCCAGTCCCCGTGAGGGCAGAGGCTGGCCCCCAGTCCCCGTGAGGGCAGAGGCTGGACCCCCAGTCCCCGTGAGGGCAGAGGCTGGACCCCCAGTCCCCGTGAGGGCAGAGGCTGGACCCCCAGTCCCCGTGAGGGCACAGGCTGGGTCCCCAGTCCCCGTGGGGGCAGAGGCTGGACCCCCAGTCCCCGTGAGGGCACAGGCTGGACCCCCAGTCCCCGTGAGGGCAGAGGCTGGACCCCCAGTCCCCGTGAGGGCACAGGCTGGACCCCCAGTCCCCGTGGGGGCAGAGGCTGTGCCCCCAGTCCCCGTGGGGGCAGAGGCTGGGCCCCCAGTCCCCGTGAGGGCACAGGCTGGACCCCCAGTCCCCGTGGGGGCAGAGGCTGGACCCCCAGTCCCCGTGGGGGCAGAGGCTGGACCCCCAGTCCCCGTGAGGGCACAGGCTGGACCCCCAGTCCCCGTGAGGGCACAGGCTGGACCCCCAGTCCCCGTGGGGGCAGAGGCTGGACCCCCAGTCCCCGTGGGGGCAGAGGCTGGACCCCCAGTCCCCGTGAGGGCACAGGCTGGACCCCCAGTCCCCGTGAGGGCACAGGCTGGACCCCCAGTCCCCGTGGGGGCAGAGGCTGTGCCCCCAGTCCCCGTGAGGGCACAGGCTGGACCCCCAGTCCCCGTGAGGGCAGAGGCTGGACCCCCAGTCCCCGTGAGGGCAGAGGCTGGACCCCCAGTCCCCGTGGGGGCAGAGGCTGGACCCCCAGTCCCCGTGGGGGCAGAGGCTGGACCCCCAGTTCCTGTGAGGGTGGAGGCTGGACCCCCAGTTCCTGTGAGGGTGGAGGCTGGACCCCCAGTCCCCGTGAGGGCACAGGCTGGACCCCCAGTCCCCGTGAGGGCACAGGCTGGACCCCCAGTCCCCGTGAGGGCACAGGCTGGACCCCCAGTCCCCGTGGGGGCAGAGGCTGGGCCCCCAGTCCCCGTGAGGGCACAGGCTGGACCCCCAGTCCCCGTGGGGGCAGAGGCTGGGCCCCCAGTCCCCGTGAGGGCAGAGGCTGGGCCCCCAGTCCCCGTGAGGGCACAGGCTGGACCCCCAGTCCCCGTGGGGGCAGAGGCTGGGCCCCCAGTCCCCGTGAGGGCACAGGCTGGACCCCCAGTCCCCGTGAGGGCAGAGGCTGGACCCCCAGTCCCCGTGGGGGCAGAGGCTGGGCCCCCAGTCCCCGTGAGGGCAGAGGCTGGACCCCCAGTCCCCGTGAGGGCAGAGGCTGGACCCCCAGTCCCCGTGGGGGCAGAGGCTGGACCCCCAGTCCCCGTGGGGGCAGAGGCTGAACCCCCAGTTCCTGTGAGGGTGGAGGCTGGACCCCCAGTTCCTGTGAGGGTGGAGGCTGGACCCCCAGTCCCCGTGGGGGCAGAGGCTGGACCCCCAGTCCCCGTGGGGGCAGAGGCTGGACCCCCAGTTCCTGTGAGGGCACAGGCTGGACCCCCAGTCCCCGTGGGGGCAGAGGCTGGGCCCCCAGTCCCCGTGAGGGCACAGGCTGGACCCCCAGTCCCCGTGGGGGCAGAGGCTGGGCCCCCAGTCCCCGTGAGGGCAGAGGCTGGGCCCCCAGTCCCCGTGGGGGCAGAGGCTGGGCCCCCAGTCCCCGTGAGGGCACAGGCTGGGCCCCCAGTCCCCGTGGGGGCAGAGGCTGGGCCCCCAGTCCCCGTGAGGGCAGAGGCTGGACCCCCAGTCCCCGTGAGGGCAGAGGCTGGACCCCCAGTCCCCGTGGGGGCAGAGGCTGGGGGACGGGCAGGTCATATTCATTCTGTCCTTCTCCCTGTGGCTCACCAGCTCCGGATGCTTCCCTGGGAGGCACAGGCGCCCTGGACAGGCGACTCATGGGTGACCCGCCGCGGCAGGCCCCTGCAGGGAAGGGCCTGCTCTGAGGGCCCCGGCCTGGCAGAGCTCCTCACTCGGCTGTTTCTAGGGATCAGAGGGAGTCTGGGCCCCGGGAAGCGCCTGGCCCCGCCTCAGGCAGCTTGGTGCCCGGACAGGCTCTGCCAGGAACTTCTGCTTGTCCCCAGCGTGACCACAGGACCTCCCAAGTGCAAGAGGCCTGGCTCGATGACCTCCGAAGGCCTTCCCTGCCTGTGCTGTGCCTAGGATCTGTCACTCCAGAGGAGTTCTGGGGACAAGGGGCAAGAAGCCTGCTGTGAGCACGGGGAGGCTGGGGAGGTCTGCGTGTTTGCCGTAAGTTCACAGAGAGAGTGTGTGCACGTGCATGTGTGTGAGTGTGTGTGAGTGTGTGTGACTGTGTGTATGAGTGCCTGTGTGAGTGTGGGAACGTGTGTATGAGAGTGTGCTTCAAATGTGCTTTGTGTGTGAGTGTGCATGAGTGCATGTGTATGAGTGTGTGAGTATGTGTGTGTGTGTGCACTGTGTGTGAGTGTGTGAATATGTGTTTGAGAGTGTGCTTCCTATGTGCTTCGTGTGCTTTGTGTGTGTGTGAGTGTGTGTGTGTGTGTGTGTGTGAGTGTTTGGGGAGGTGCAGAGGACGGAAGCTCACTGTGTCCCTGCGTCTGCCAGAGCGATGGGGCGGGAGCTTCGGTGGGGCTGGACCTGTGCAGAGCCAAGGCCGGGAAGACAGGGCAGCAGACGGGCTCCTTCCTGGGGACAGCCCTTCCCGTCCAACTGGTCAGGGAGGAAAGCCGTTCCAGTCAGGGGTCGGGAGACTCCCGTTACCTGTGGGGCGTGAGCTCGCTGCCCCGGGGCCAGCTGGGGAGGGGCAGGCCTGCGCCCTGCTCCTGGCTTCCTCTCCATGTCCAGTGGTGCCAGGAGGCCCCCTCAGCTCACCCTCCGTCCCCTCAGCACGTCCCCTCAGCCCGGCTCTGCACAGAGGCCTCCTGCCGAGGCCTGGGCTCCAGACACTGGGCACCAACCTTGGCCCGGTTTGCTGCAGGGGCTCCTGCACCCAGGGGAATTGGGGGGCAGCTGGGGAGGGCGGCGGGGCGGTGGGAGGGAGGTGGAACCTTCTCAGGGTCAGGCGCTGCTGTGCACTGGACCTTTCCTTCCTGGTGGGAGGGGCAGAGAGCTGGGTGCCGCTGCACCAGGAGGAACAGGTGCGGTTTTCAGGCCCCCGAGGGCGGGCGCCACTGCAGGGAGGGAGATGGGGGAGGCGGGAAGGGACCCGCTGCCCAAGGCCCATAGGCGGCCCCATGGCCTGGGCCATCTCGGCCAACTTACCTGACTAGGCCCAGCAGGTGGCAGGCCTGGTGGCCCCCACCAGGAGCCCCGGGCCAGCTGTACGGATCTGATCTTACCTTTGACCCCAAGCCCCGGGAGTAGGTGGCTGGGAGCGGCCCATCTGGGCCTGGACCCTGGCTGGAGCCACAGTGAGGACCGGGAGGGGAGACTCCCAGGGCCACCCCCTCAGGACGCCTTCTCCCTCCCTCCCCTGCCCAGGGCTGCTGGAGGGCAAGGGAGGGAGGGGGCCTCCGGGAGGAGACTGTCCCTCCACAGCCCCACCTGGCTCCCCTTCCCCAGTCGGCCTGGCCCCACCCGCACCCTCTACCTCTGCCCACAGGCCCCAGGGCCGGGGGTGGGAGGGACCGGCACCCCAGGAGCAGCCACCAGTGCAACCCTCTCGCCCCTCAAGTGGGACATGGCCATGTGTCTGCGCTGCACTGCGGCCTGGGTCCCCAGGGGGTCTCCTGCCCACCATGGTCACTGGTGTGGGGTGAACCCTGGTGGGCTACATCCTCCCCTCACGTCCCCACTCCCGAGTCCACGCTTCCAGAGAAACGTTCCCAATCAGCCACCTGCACCTCCCGTTGTCCCCACAGGGTCTGCGACTGGAGAGACCCAAGTAAGGCCCAGGCTCCCGTGTCCTGCTTCCCAAGCACCGAGTGGCCCCTCTGCTCGGTGGACAGTGGTGAGTCTGCTCCTGCCTCTGGTCACCCCGTAGCAGCAGAGCAGGAGCAGCAGACTCCGGGACCAAGAGCCCGCCAGCCTGGCTCAGGCGGAAGAGCCAGGACCCCACAGCCCAGGGCTTCCCTTGGGCAGAGGACCACAGGGCCCCGAGCTGGTGGTTTGGGTCCTGGGAGGACAGAAGAGCAGGACAGAGGGGAGTCGGCGTCCCTCACACCCGCCAGGTCTTCAGAGCTCCGTCTCCCCAGGCTGCCAAGAGCCCTGCGGCCCAGGGTGGGTGAGGGGACCCCTGTGACTGAGTAAAGCACAAATCTGGGGAGCAAGAGGAGAGCACAGGGCCAGGGCTGTCACTGAGCTGCTAATGACAAAAAATCGTCGTGATAGCATTATCCTTCAGAGCGCGCCGACCGCGGCTGCCCCAGGAGTGCGGCCTCCCTGTGTCCTCTCCCAGGGCTCCACAAAGCGCAGGCGGCTGCCGTCCCCTCCCCCCCATGGAGGGACTGCAGGGCCAGGGTGAGCCCCGAAGCTGAAGATGACTCACCAGTACGTGTCACCAGGCCCACACTGTACAGAGATGGCCAGGACGCGGGCTGTCCCCTCGGGCGGCTTGGGTGCACACAGGGCTGCAGATGGAGCTGGTGTCTCCGTGGGCTCCCTGAGGTCTCCTCCGGATCCCCAGAACCCAACCCATCTGGACAGACGGGGAGACGCCAAGCCCCCAGAAGTGTGTGGCCCTGCAGGACCTCATGCTCCCCACCTCTGGCTTGACCTTCTCTGTCTGGGCAGCTCCCCCAGCCCCCCACCACCTGGATGCATGGTCACTGCCTGGGGTGCCCAGCCCAGCAGAGCCCACTCTCAGAGCACCTGCGTCTCACGTGTCCGTAGCAGCCACACTCAGCCTGCAGAACCGGGGTCCTCTTCCCGGCTGCCCACGGGCCAGCACAGAGAGGCTGCCAAGGGGTGATGCTGTGTGAGGAGCAGGAGGGAGCCCTGCAGTGTCACCAGAGCTGCCCTGCGCAGCACTCCACGTGGGGCCCTCTGCAAGGGCGCAGAGGCTCAGCTCCTGGCCTCAGCCCTCAGCCATGTGGCACAGCGCGGGAGTTTGGAGGCAGGGAGAGCCGGGCTTTCCACAGGGCGGGTGAGAGCCTGGCTTAGGAGAGGGAAGGGACGGGAATGGCAGAGCCCGAGCCCTCTGCGCTGGCCTGGCCCTGGGCTTTCCTCATGACCTTGTCTCCATCTTAATCCTCATGACAAATTCTGGAGCTGGGGACTCTTTGAGGGTGGAAAATGCTGGGACTTGGAGAAGGGGTTCACACCCAGGCCTGTCTCTCTTCCACACCTGGGGGCCCAGATGGCACCTGATGACAGGTGGCTCTAGAAGGACAGAGCCATCGTGTGGCACTGGGGCACTTGAAGCCCACCAGCATGCCCACTCACCTTTGTCATGATGGGAGGCCTTACTGGTCCCCAACGGTCTCCTGGGACTCCACATAGGAAACGCAAGGTTTAGAGGGACCATGGTGAGTCCACTGGACTTCCTTACCCTCCCAGGGGACATAAAACAGGTGAACGGAAAGTCATGCCGCTGATGGCGTCGGCAATGACAGAACTCGAATAATATTTATTTAAGAGATGCAAACATTTGTGTTGTCTACACTCCGAGCACTACCAAATCATTCCACACTTTGTCTGGACTTTGTTTAAGCTGCCTGGACAAATAGGACCAAAGATGATTTTTACTGAAATAATCCATGTAATTGCTTCAGTTGTTGTTTTTTACATAATATTGTGTTTGTCAGACCCCCAGAGTGTGCTCAGGACCAAATTAGGTTGTGAAAATTGAAAATTCAGAGAAAACCAGAGTACAGACGCACGCAGCCTGGCTAAGGGGGAGCCAATTACACGAAACAGATGTCCTCTGCTGATGGACGGCCTGGACCAGGCAGCCCTCCCACAGCGGACAGCCGCCACCACTGGACGTGCAGGGGAAGCTGGGGCTGGAGGCCTGGCTGTCGGCCTGGCACCCACGACCCCTCGGAGGGCAGAGAACATGCAGGGGGCAGAGGTGCCCTGGGCCTTTCGACCTTCCCTCTCGGGGCATCTGTGGCTCACTGCGAGGGTGGAGAGCCCAAGAGAGAACTGCATCTTAGAGAAATTGGGGGCTTGGGGGACACAATCCATGAGAAGAGGGGACTTCGGAGGAGCAGCACCACTGTGCTGTGCAGGCATCTCCCGGGGTCACCGGAGGCTTAGAAACCAGAGCAGAGCAGCCACTTGGGGCTCACAATCCACCAAGAGCTTGGTGGCCCAGAACCCGGGAGGCCAAAGCCTGAGGAAGGAAAGGGCCCGGGTGGCCTCCTGCTCTCCGTGCAGGCTCCGCTGTGCTGAGGACCGAGGGTGAGGACCCCACCAAGAGGAAGAGCCCAGTGAGCCTCAGGGCACCCTCCACAGGGCCACGTTCTCCCACCGCTGGGCAGGAGGACACAGGAGGCCTGGACCAGTCATTCACAGCGTCAAGCCGTGGATCAAAGCAGGCCAGGTACGAAATTATTTGGAAAAAACAAATAAGACAATGGAGGAGGTCTGCAAGGAATCTAGATTTGGGGTTTTCAGACACAGACTTTAAAATAACTTTAATTAGTACTTTCAAGAAAATGCATAGCCAAATGGAGAATTTTACCCGAGAAATGGAAAGAATGACAACTGAAAACTAGAAGGACCGAAGAACACTGTGTGACTACAATGGGGCCTGGCAGGAGGCTGGACCGCAGGCGTGAACAGAGGGACTTCAACAGGAAGAGAGCGCCACAGACGGCGGGGGGGCAAAGCCAAGGTACAAAGAGAGCAGGAAGAACACAGGCCAGAGCCTGTGTCCCTGGTCCCTGGGGGGCGGGGAGGCCGAGTGCCCATCGGGGGAGACAGGGGGAGCAGGAGGTGGGGGCTCCTTGGAGGAGACACGCAGCCTCCACGGGGGAGAGCTTCCTGCAGCATCCTGCCAGGGAGGCAGAGAGTGTCTGCAGTCGGAGACTCTGGGAACTTCCCGCTGAAAGTTCTGAATTCAGAAGGCAACGATCCGAGGAAGCAGAGAGGGAAACTGAGAGGCAGGGGAGGGTGAGCACGTGGGTCATAATACTGAGAGCTGGCAGCTTCACTGGTACGTAAAATAAAAATACACGAGAACTCCGCAGTCTCCCAGAATGGGAGACGAGCCTTCCTGCCAAAGCACAGAGCTCAGGGGACACGTTAGCACGTTGGAAGGCACTGGAGGGTGACTCAGTGGGAAGAAGCTGCAGGGGCCCCGCCTGGGGATGCAGGTTTGATCTGGGCCAGTTCTGCCTTGTCTGCCTCTCCCCTGAGGGAATCCCCAGGCCACAGGCCACTGCAGGCGCAGACCCAAGACAGCGGCCTGCTTACGAGGCTGGGAGTCAGAGGTCAATACGCAGGGAGGCAGCAAAAGAAGAGAAGCCCTGGAGAAAGGAAGTCACGCAGGTCCTCCAAGGGCTTCACCAAAAGGCTAAAGGGCTAAGCAGAGGACTCAGCAGCTACGGAGGGCAGGAGAACCAGAGCCCAGATGTCACCATGTCGGAGGGCTCTGATAACACCTTGGACACTCAGGGAAATCCCAGAGGGACTTAGGGCTAACAACCATACCCGAAGACTCACACTAAGGAAAAAACCATACAGATTCCCCAAACTAGCCTACAGAAGTGCAGGACCAAGACAAGGTGCCAGTCATGCAAGGGTCTTCCAGAACAAAACTAAGCACCCAGGGGAAAGACCACAGAATCTAGAGAGTCTACAACTCAGTGCCCATGTTGTCCATCATTGAAACAAAAATCACTAGACACGAACAAAGCCGGGATTCTCCATCCAAGACCAAAGGAGAAAACGGTTAATAGGAAAGAGCCAGACATGGTGTAGATGTTGGAATGCATGAAAAGAACTTCAAAATATCAGGGCAGCTATGTTAAAGTATCTAGAGGTCAAATGTGTGGGAAATTTCAGGAGAACAGTGGAAGCTCTGGAAGTGAATGGAAAAATTCACGAAGTGGAAAGATCATCCCACCTGAAAGCAGGGCATCGGAGTCTGGGTGAAGTGAAAGGGGAAGTTTAGAAACAGGAGATAGATACAGCCTGTGGACCCGGGAAATACCAAGCAATCCAAACATATATGTAGCTGGAATCCAGGATGAGAAGGGAGACGGGAAAGAGAGACGTATTTGAACACAGATTTGCTGAAATTTTCCAAGTGTAATCAAAACATCAATCTCTCAGTCCAAGAAATTAAATAAAATCAAGGAAAATAAACGCCAAAAATACCTCACAATTAAGCACATCATAATCAAAACTGCTAAACATCATAGTCAAAGAGAAAATCTTAAAGGCAGAGGGAAAAGAAGGGACGTCACAGGCAGAAGGCAAAGATGGGAACTATCGCTGACTTCTGCCCAGGAGCCATGGGGCTGGAGGACGGTGGAAGGCCATCGCCTTGAAATTCAACCTAGAATCCTGCACCCCAAGTGCCTTCAACAAAGGTCAGAAAACAGACTTTCACCAACATGAAAACAGACAACTCACTCTCGATACGGGAGAGATGTGGGCACGTAAATGGCATTCGCCTTAATTCTTGGAAAGCCATTGACACATAGAGAGCAAAAGACGATGTCATCAGCATGTGCCTGCTTGCAGCTCTGAATGAGCTAGTGGGTAGAGCTCTGGAAGCCTGTGGCTGTTCCCATAGCAAAATAGATGCCATCCATCGTGGGCCTGCCCTGTCTGGCCAAGTGGCAAGTCAGCCTCACAGAGGGGTCGAGCCTCAGCTGAGCCAGCCTGTGCCAGCTGCCAACTGGCTGAAAAGAGCAGAGGACCGAGGGCCGTGCGGACAATGCCATCAGCACATCCGACGGCAGGGGAGTCAGAGGAGCCAGGCTTCCCAGAGAGCGGCAGGGGAGGGGGAAGGGGGGCTCTGCAGGATGGAAGCACGTGTCAAATTGTTTAAAAACTGGGCGCAACGAAGCTCCAGTGTCCACGAACTCACTTGTGAACGGCAAAATGATCTTTCAGATGTCATTACCACAAAAGTGAGGCTCATACTGACTCGAGGGAGCGTGGAAGTCGACTGGGGTGTGGCCCTGGGACAGGGTTCCCTGGGGTGGGGTGACCAAGCTGTTCCTCGAGTCGATGGTAGTGATCGGGGGTTGCCGAAAAATAATCAGGAAATCACACGTTTGTTTTGTGTGACTCTTTGTGTGTTTTATTTTATAATAAAAATATTTTTAAAAGTAAATTGATACTTTAAAGCAGAAATAATAGCAACCTAGTGTGGGTTTATAACCTTCACATGGAGGAAATTACCAAGCTCCCACCGCAGAGAAGAATGAACCCCAAGGATCAGAGAACGGCCCACGGCTTCCACGGGGCAGGTGCTGGGAACGTCTCCCGTCTGGGGTTCAGAGGGTCACACCTCAGCAACAGGACTCACTCTGGACTCACTGTGGCGCTGGCCAGTCCACTCACATCCAGGAAGGGCCTGCTGTTCCCAGCACTTGAGTGGATCCCAAAGTTCAAAATGTTGATAGAAACATGTCTGCCCCCACCAGGATGAAGGTTCTGTTGTCCAGCCAGAACTCCTCGTGTGTCCAAGAAGCGGGAGGAAGTGTCCTGAGTTCACAGGAATCAGCCTTGAGAGAGAGGGACACAGTGGACACAGGTGGCAGCAGCAAGATCACCGGAGTTCCTGCCACCACATTCCGCTGCGCAAGGGCTCTCCTCTCAGGAAGCTGCCACCGCGCCATTCCTGTTAGACATGGCACGCTGCAGAGCCAGAGTGTCACCAGGAACTTTGAAAGGTGATTTCAAAATTGATCTGGGGTCGCCGCGGAGGAGGACACGGCAATCCAGGGACGATGCACCTCACACAGACTCACCAAGTGCGAAGCAAACAGCAGGAGCAAAACGAAAATCCACAAAGTAGTGGGGCTAGACCTCAGTCTTTCATAGCTGACAGGAAGCAGGGCACGTCCCTCAGGGACAGGCGAGCAGGGTGCTTCCGTTGGGGCTCAGACGACGGGACATCGGTGGTGGTGAATCCGACTGGCCGAGAGCCGACCTTCCCACCGCAGGTCTCTGCAAGGGCTTGTGGGGGGAGCATTTTCCAAGATGGGTGTCTCCTGGCCCTCCAACAAGATGGCTGCAGTTCAAAGGGGTCCAGCCACACACTGGGATTTGATGCGTCCCCTCCGAAAGTCAGGTGGTGACAAAGGATGGCGTGAAGAGGCAGGAGTGGGGGACACCGAGGTCTGAGGACACCGTGCCTGGAGATGGGATGCAGCTCATGAGGATCAGGCTTTTTGAATAACAAGGCCATTTCTGCCATGAGGCCCCCAGCACTGTAGGAAGTCAGTCAGGTTCACTATGAAGCATCCACCTTAGGACCTTTGTTACAGCAGCACACATCCACTAGGATGTCACACAGAGGACGTCCACAACCACAATGGACTCAAGTTAGAAACCAATATCAGCAAGATTCCTGGCAAGTCCCAAATATCTGCAAACAAAATAATATCCCTGTCAGTAGCCCGCGAGTCGAAGAAACCCAAGGAGAAATTAGAAAGCATCTTGCACTGCATGAGAACGAAGCAGAACACATCAGGACCTGTAAGATGTCACCGAGTGGTAGATGTGGAGTGCCCAAGATGGTGATTAGAAAGAAGAAGGTCTGGGGAAGGACTCCCTGCTTCCACCTTAACGAGCCAGTAAACGGGAAATTAGGCAGGAATTAAGCAGAAGTGAGGAACAAAGATAAGAGAGGAGGTCAATGGGATGAGAGCAGAAAACACTAGGGAAGATCAATGGGCCTGAAGTCCAGGCACTGGGAGGCCCACACACCTGTAACCAGACCCATCAGGAGAACTCATCTGTGAGACCACAAGTGACCAGGGCCCTGTCCCCACACTGTGACACCAGAAGTGACCAGGGTGCTGTCCTCAACAGCCATACACACACTGTGACACCAAAAGTGCGCAGGGCCGTGTCCCCCAGGCCATACACACACTGTGACACCAGAAGTGACCAGGGTGCTGTCCTCAACAGCCATACACACACTGTGACACCAGAAGTGAGCAGGGCCCTGTCCCCCAGGCCATACACACACCGTGACACCAGAAGTGAGCAGGGCACTGTCCCCAGGCCATGCACACACTGTGACACCAGAAATGGGCAGGACCCTGTCCCCAGGCCATACACACACTGTGACACCAGAAGTGACCAGGGTGCTGTCCTCAATAGCCATACACACACTGTGACACCAGAAGTGAGCAGGGCCCTGTCCCCCAGGCCATACACACACTGTGACACCAGAGGTGAGCAGGGCCCTGTCCCCAGGCCATACACACACTGTGACACCAGAAGTGAGCAGGGCCCTGTCCCCAGGTCATGCACACACTGTGACACCAGAAGTGAGCAGGGCCCTGTCCCCAGGCCATACACACACTGTGACACCAGAAGTGAGCAGGGCCCTGTCCCCAGGCCATACACACACTGTGACACCAGAAGTGAGCAGGGCCCTGTCCCCAGGCCATACACACACTGTGACACCAGAAGTGAGCAGTGCCCTGTCCCCAGGTCATACACACACTGTGACACCAGAAGTGAGCAGGGCCCTGTCCCCAGGTCATGCACACACTGTGACACCAGAAGTGAGCAGGGCCCTGTCCCCAGGCCATGCACACACTGTGACACCAGAAGTGAGCAGTGCCCTGTCCCCAGGCCATGCACACACTGTGACACCAGAAGTGAGCAGGGCCCTGTCCCCAGGCCATGCACACACTGTGACACCAGAAGTGAGCAGGGCCCTGTCCCCAGGTCATGCACACACTGTGACACCAGAAGTGAGCAGGGCCCTGTCCCCAGGCCATGCACACACTGTGACACCAGAAATGGGCAGGGCCCTGTCCCCCTCCCCGCCCCGGCCATGCGCACATTTGAAGGGGCGCGAGGCAGAACTATGAACTTCAGTCCAATAAATCTGTCAACTTAAGACAAAAATCCATTGATCACTTAATACACATAACCAACACTTTTCTCCAGGGACGTGGTGGCCCCCAACCTACGTGAAGAAAAGGATC
Source organism: Urocitellus parryii (assembly GCF_045843805.1). Classification (NCBI taxonomy): domain Eukaryota; kingdom Metazoa; phylum Chordata; class Mammalia; order Rodentia; family Sciuridae; genus Urocitellus; species Urocitellus parryii. The sequence continues at coordinate 2,266,953 of NC_135537.1, read as the reverse complement.
TTGTGGTCGGAACCTTCCCAGGCAGGAAAGCCTCTGCATTTCCTTTGAGGAGGAGAAAGGTGGACCTGTCAGTAGTGGGGCTGGCTTGCTGGGGTAACTTTATGGGAAGGTTCACAACGCAGTCCAGAGAGGCTCCAGACCTAGTCCAAGAGCGGAGCAGGAAGCTTCTGGAAAGCAGCAGGCTTTGCCTTGCCTTTCTTCATGGCCTCCAGGTGGCCCTGCCAGGAAGAGGAGGCCACAGGGTGGACCCTGTTAGAATCAGGAGACTCACATCAGCGTGTATTTCACACAAGACTTCTGTAGGTCAACAGGGGACACAGCCACCGTGTTTTAAACAGTGGCTCGACTATGCATGTCATAGGAGAAGGACCACGCTGGACAGGACAAGTGTGTCCAGCCACATCAGTTACCAGGAAAGCTCTGCTCAGGTCCCAGAGAGTGGTCAGCCCTCACCTGACACACTCCCTAAACGTCGGCAAAGGCGTGGTGTGGCCAAGCCCCCGGCCTGGAGCACGGGCTGGTGACACCCTCAAGAACTGTTGCCAGTCCTTCTGGAGCCAAGCACCCAGGACCTGAAGACACCCCCAGTCCCAACAGAAACGTCACCTGTGTTCTCCAAAGGACACGTGCGTGAGCCTTCACGGCGCTTCTTATCTAAGAGCCAAGAAGAGAGACCCGATTCTGTGCCATCAACTGTGGAGCGAGAGACGGAGCCAGTGTGGTCACGGTGGGGACGGTCCAGCCGTGAAGTGAAAGAAATCTGCCCTTCGCCGCTTGCGAGGCACACCGTGATGTGGGGAGGGAAGCCAGACACAGGAGCGCCCACTCCCGCACCCGCACCCGGTCTACGGTCAGGAGGCCCAGGGCAGGCGAAACTGAGCCCCAGGGTGGAAGTTGGGAACTGGATCCTCTCGGGTGGTCCAGGGGGGTGCCCGCAGGCCCCTTTTCTGATCTGGCTGTGCTTAGCGGTGTGAGTTTCCTGAAGCCGCTTACCAACCCCTTCACTTAGGACTCCTGCAGTTCTTTGGTTTTGTATCCTACTCAAATAAAATGTTAAATTGCGACACAAAAAGGCCAACCGTGGGATTCAAATCCATTGTCCTGAGGCCACACAGTGGCCACATCCTGAAAGGGGGTCTGAGCTCAAATCTCAGACCTCAGTTTCCCAGCCCCAAACCTGGAAAGTCACCTACACCTCCTCATGGCAATAGCCCCGTCTTCCAGCCCCATGACAGTGGCTTGAGGTTCAGCAGGTAACCGAAGTCATGCACCTGATTCAATATCTGGTACAGAGCCACAAGGCTGAAAAGAGAGCCGTGGTGTCTGGTGTCGGTGAAGAGCGTGGGCCCCGGGTTCAGCCTGCCTGGGTCGGGATCCAGGTCGGAGCGGCCTGACCTTGAGAAGTCACTGAGCAGTCTACTCTGTCTCCACCTGTAAACCCGCCCGTGAGAATTCAGTAAGACTTAGAAGGAGGCACAGAGCACATGCCATCTTTGTGTTTGTCATTGTTATAATGATCATTTGATACTGATATCGTGGAAGGAACCCTGTAGGTGGGAAGCTGGGGGAGCACTGAGAAGTGGGTGGGGCTCAGGAGGCCTCGTGAGGATGGGGGAGCTTTGGGGCAGCCTGATTCAGTTGAGTTAGGGCTTTCTCTTGGGGCTCCCCCACTCCCTCTCCCTGGTGCCTGAGTAGAAGAGAGAAATGCAGAGGCCCCAGGAGTCCAGCCCTAATCAGCCCTGTCCCCATTTCCCCAGGAGGAGACCGCCACTGGGGGCTACAGCCTCCGCGTCCCACGTGGTCCCGAGGTGGACGTGGGATGGGTGGCACTCACACTCCGGGCCCGTGGGAAGTTGCCCCAAGCCTCCCACCACCTGAGGAGCGGCCAGTGTGGGCAGGCGGTTGCTGTGTCCTGGGCACCAGGTCCGTGGCAGCAGGACGGCCCTCGGGTACGTCACGTTTAACACAGAGATGAGAGGAGCTATCCCCAGGCCTTGAAGCCAGAGACGGCGCCCGGGCTGAGAGCTCGCTCACAGCCGCTGCCCAGCCTCCCCTCCCAGCCTTGCCGCCTCCTCGCTGCGGCAGCCGGCTCCGGTGCTACTGGGCCTCCACAGCTTTCCAATCCCACGTGTAGTTCAAAGAACCATGCACGGATTCAAGAAATTTTTTTTACCACGTTTCCTGATTTTTATGAAGAACTAATTAAAACCCTTTTTTTCCCGTTGTTGCCTGTCTGACAGTTTTACCAATTTGCAGCCTGACATGCGGAGCTAATTAGAAGGCCGTCAGCAGATCCCACTGGCTGGGGTGATGGGGACATGCCTCTGAGAAACGCGGTGCAGCGAGGTGAATCAAGCCTCGGATGAGGATCGGTGAACACTCACGGCACCCGCTCTGGCCTGGCAAAGCTCTAGGCTTGGATGGAGCCAGGCTGCCATGGCCCCTGCCCCCTCAGACCTCAGGGCCCATCCAGCAGCCCTGGCGCAGCTGCACCACGGGCAGGTCAGGGGACCCAGAGCAGGAGCCACGGCAGCCACGGCGAGGCCCCTGCTGAGCGAGCCCACCGTGTCCAGCCCCTGGACCCCTGGAAGCTCAGAGGCATGGGACGCGCCCTGGCCCTCAGGGCTTCCTCAGGGAGGGCAGGACCTCCCGCCTCCAGAGTCCTCCCTTCCTGTGCAGACAGAATGCAGCATCTACGCAGTGCTCCTGCTTCAGCAGATGATAAAACAGCTAACCCACAGGCCAGCTGGCCAAGCGCAGGCCTTAAACTGTGTTGAACCCCCGTCACCGAGGGTGCTGCAGCACAGTCAGCACCCAAGGGCCCTGCGCGGTCTAGGCTCCTGGGGCTGGAGGACAGCTCCCTGCACCTTGTCCATCTGTTCCTACGTGTGCCCGCGTGTGTGTCGTGTAGCTGCATGTGCCCGCGTGTTTGTGCGTGTAGCTGAGTGTGCCTGCGTGTGTGTGTGCGTGTAGGTGTGTGCCTGCGTGTGTGTGCATCTAGGTGTGTGCCTGCGTGTGTGTGTGTGTATGTGTAGATGTGTGCCCGCGTTTGTTCGCATGTAGCTGCGTGTGCCTGCGGGTGCACATATGTGCATTGAGCTCATACTGGCTGCCGCCCTTTGCCACCCTCCCAGCCTGGCGTCTCCTTCAACAGGTCATCCCTCCTGCTTCCCAAGGCTCCCCTGGTCAGTGTGTTCCCTCCGCGGGACCAGAGCAGGGCCTGTGGGTGCTCGCCGTGCCCAGGCCGTGCCTGTCCCGCACCTCCCTTAACCGGCAGCAGCTGTGGGGCCACAGGACCCTCCTCACCGCAGGTTCTTGCCTCCGCTGCTTCAGGTTCTCCATCTGACTCTGTGTCCCCCTCCCAGCCGACGGTCAGCATCAGGACCATCCAGGCAAAGCTCACGTGCTGCTGGCCCTCCCCCTGCCCACGCTTGCAGCACCTGGCAAGTCCCCCCCCCCAGCTCCAGCCGCTCTACGGCTCCCCCAGCGCCAGCCCCTGGGCCTTCCCTGGCCCCTGGAGAAGAGACACTTCTGCCCTGACACCCTGGTGCCCCTGGGCCATCTGGCACCCAGCACAAGGGTCACTTTGCCGGACCCTCACCTGGCTGCCATCCAGAAAACAGGACCTTCCCCAGCTCCCCAGTCTTCCAGCCCTGTCGGCCTTGGCAGATCAGCGACTGTCGGCTGTTCACCTGGACACAGCTCTGTGGGACGAGGAGGCCACCTCGGTTCCTGCTCCATGGCTCCTAGAGACAGAGAGAAAGAGGGCAGCAGGGGCAGAGGAGGACGGCACGGCCACCCTGACGTTTGGTAATGGGCCCCGAAGTCAGGCTCTGGCCTGGTTCTTCTCGCCCCTTAGGTAGTTGCGCACAGACCGGCCGTCAGCTCCCCCAGCTCTGAGCAGAGAGAGGAAGGAGCCAGGTGGGGGTCTGGCTGAGGCCCCCCGAGACTGAGCATCCTGGGCGCCCAGGGACCTCAGCCCAGATACCTCAGCCCAGATGACCCCACACACCACGGAGTCAGCTTCCAGAGAAAGAGCGCCTTGTGCTCCACAGACCCTGAGCCCCGGCTTCGCTTCTGGGTGGCCTGAGAGGAGGTCCACCACTGATGACCGGCCCAGGAGCCCACTCCTGCCTGTCACATGGAGCTCCAGTAGATTCCGGGGAACTCAGTGGGCCGGGCGAGACCCACGCGGGAGCTCTCCACTTGTCCCCAGCGAGTCACCGGGGAGGGTGGGTGACAGCCCTCTCTGGGATTCCTGGAGGTTCCACGCTGTGAGCTGACATGCTGGGCCCCTGTTTGAGCCCCGTGTGCTCACGCGGGGCCTGTGGGGTGCCTTTGATGGAAGAGATTGCACAAGCGTCTGCCTTACCCAGAAAGGACACTGGGATTCCCGCTGGTCATTAGTGCCCCAGAGCTCTGATTTAATTACCAATTGAACAATAACTTGATGGATGTATTAGTTCCGTCAGAGAGAGAGAGAGAGAGAGAGAGAGAGTGTGTGTGTGTGTGTGTGTGTGTGTGTGTGTAAGTGGTTGTAAATAATGAATAAACTGACACATCATAATTCAAACCTCAAAATGCAATCAGATGCTTATCGGGAAGTGCAGTTGCGTCTGAAATGGACGCATGGGGGCTGGATCCTGGGGGCAGCTCCCAGCTTCCTGCTCAGCCCTGCCTGGGAAGCCCTGCCAGGAGACGCTCCTCACCATCGCCTGTGCTCGGATATTTATGAGTTCAGTTGGCTGTTAACAACCTGGCTCTGCAGCAATTAATATTTATATTTGCAGCCCGGTGCTGATAATGGACAGCTAACAGGCTTGGTTAATTGGTCGCCACCCCCACCCTCTTACTGTAGCTTTCCTGACCAGTGGAGGCGTCTTTCCTAGGGAATCTCATAATGGGCTGGCTTTTCATGTGTTGGTGATTTTAATTACCTTTTTATTGCTATGCAAATCTCTCTTCCTTTAATATACGAGCCAAAAGGAAGGACAAAGTACCCAGAGAGTGGAGATGGCCAGAAAGGATGCGGGCTGCTGCACAGGCCACAGGCTTCCACGTTCAGGTGTGTGGGCATCCAGGAGATGAAACAGGCTGAGGGAGCGCAGAGGGACACAACGGGCACAGCCAGCCACGGCCACCGGGGCTGTGGGCCCAGGTGTGCAGCCAGAGCCTGGAGAACTGTCCAGACCCCTGCGGCCTTGTCCCTCTAGAATGGGCATTCTTGCCCATGAGGGGGGACTCCAGGAGGAAGAAAGGATCTGGTGTCCTGTTGGTCAGAGAGCTGCTGGGGCTTCTGTCCAGCTTTGCTCAGGATGCAGAATGGGAAGGAGGAGGAAGGACCACTGACCTCGCCCCCGTCCCTCACCAGCCCAGCATGCCTGAGTGCTGGGGGCCACAGCAACCCCATCAGGCAGGAGCCCAGTCTGCGCAGCTTGGGTGGTGTCCAGGCCTGATGGGCGGGCTAGCGCCTGGTATGCAGTGGACTGTCAGGTTAGCCCTAGGAGGCAGGTCCCATCTGCCCACATCACCTGGAGCACTCCCAGAGGGCTTCTCCCCACTCAGTGCTGCAGGGAGCGGGGACACTTCACCCGCATCACTTCACACAGGAGCCCAGTGAGGCTGGCCACACCAGGCCCCCAGACCCTCCGGGTGGCAGGAGCAGTGGGGCTGGCCCAAGGAGGCCACTCGCTCCTGTGGTCGTCTTGGAAGCTGCCAGGAGTGGGTGCAGTTGAGGGGTCTTAAGGACGGTGGAGACGACAGGACAGAGCCACGACCGGCCGCAGGAAGGGCTCCTGCCCCAGGCTCTGTGGTGTGACCTCCTGGGCAGAGGCAGCTTGTCAACGCCTGATCACGTGGCCACGTCAAGGGGCATCAGACCGACAGCTTTGCAGATGCTAGTTAATAATAATATCCTATGTACACATTCACTTAAAGAAACTTTATGAATCAATTTGAACTAAAATAGGGTGATGACGCAAAATTGAGGTGATGAGTTTCGAAATTTGAGAAATGCAGAGTTCCGTGGGGAAAATGCCGACGTGGAGATGTGGGCACTTTGTGGGCACGCGCTCTGTGCCTGCGCCCTCAGGATGGCTTCCAGCCCCTGACTCAGGGCATTGGGACCTTCCTGGGGGCCCGGGCACTGCTCTGGGCGCCTGCTTTCAGGACGGCAAGGCCCTGAGCCCAGTCAGCAGCCTGCCTGCACACAAGGGAAGCCACGTTTAAACAGACACACACACTCGCTCCCACCCCATAAATCAATTAATTCCTACAACTGGGTAAACTGTGAGGAAACATTCAATAACTCCCCTAATGCTCCATCCGGGCCTCTCCACGGCTCATTAGACGATACGAGGTGCGCGTAATTACCCAGAAAAGTCCCGCTCCTCCCAGCCATCCAATTTCCTCTCCTCAGTCCTCAGCTTCCTTTAAGGCAAAAGAAAAAGACACATGGTCCCCTGAGCACGTGAGCCTCTGTGCGAGTGTGTGTGTGTGTGTGTGTGCAAACACATGGGTGCACCTGTGGGGGGTGGCCTCACACTGGCATTTGGGGCCCTTGCTCATGCTAACACAGGGGAGCACAGCCAAAGGACAGGCCTGGCCCCAGAAGCAGGGCGGGCTGCAGGGCCGCCCCTTCCCTCCATGTTCCGCTCCTCAGCCAGGTGAGGGGTGGGGGATGCGTGGTGCCCCCCCCCCGGAGCAAGGCCCAGAGCTGCAGGAGGAGGGCAGGTGGCCCTGAGCCAGCTGATGCCTCCTTGCAGTGGGAGGGGAAGGAGTCCCGCTCTTCCCTGGGACTGTTTTCTCTTCTACAAGAATGTTCCGGAGGGTGCCTCCCGCCTAGAGTTGTCAGGAGGTGAATCAAGCCAGCTCCCCAGAGCAGTGGCCATGTCTGGTGGCTGGGGTTGCAGCCTGTGCGAGCGTGCGGGCCCACAGTGTTCCTACTGCTGGGACATCCCGCCAGGCTCCTCCATGCAGGCTGGTCCCAGCCACCACTTACCCACTCACCCCAGGGCTGGAGGGAGCTGCTCCCCACTCACTCACATCCTGACACCTGTCCTAGGTCCCCGGGGCCAGCGCTCGGGCTCAACACACAGTGGTTTTCAATTCTACCCTTGAATAAAGAAGACAGGATGGGGAAGACCGGGAGAGAGGGAGGCTCAGGGTGCCCAGGGCACTTGCCATGGCCCAAGGTGTTCAAGGTGAGAGTTGCCCACGCTGGCCAGCCCCCAGGACCCCACAGCATGGCCCCTCCTCCTGCCTGCCGCGCAGGGACGTCGGGTCCTCTGGCCATCTCCTCAGGAGGACTGAGGTTCCTCTCCCAAGCCTCAGGGGCACGTGGTGATGACGAAGAAGCCGGTCGGCCTTCCTGGGGCCCGGCTGCCTGGCTGATGGGCGCGGGGCCGGCCTTCAAGGATCCCCGGGGCATGCCACCTGAGAGCCCTGCGCCAGCTGCCAGGAGTGGGCTGGGCGGGACATCAGTGCTGGAAGAGCACACCGCTGTGGACATCTCTGGGCTCCCAAGGGGAGGACAGCTGGGAGGTCATGAGTGGGCTCTTGGCACTTGAGCTAGGCCAAGAAGCCATGCAGGAGGTGGGGACACGTGCACAAGGACACACACACCACGCACGAGGACTCGCAGGGCACCCTGAGAAAGGGGCCTCCATAGGTAGCCTACTGTGCAGAGGGACAGAGTCACCGAGGCAGGTGGCAGCCCCATGCATGAGGACAGCTTCTCTGTGGAGCGAGCAGGGACTTGGTTTCTCTCGCCCACAATGTCTACTCAAGTGCCCACAGGACTCCTTGCCCTCTGTGGCTGCCCACTGCCTGCAGAGGAGGGTCTGTGAGTCCGTTGGGGATGAGGCAGCCCCTCTCTGAAGATCCTCCTTCTGCCCCGAAGTGCAAAGCTCTGTTTCTGCTCAAGATCCAAAAGTGACTTTGGGTTACAGGTCTCTGTACAAAACAGGAACCAGGAGGGACAGAGACGGGGCTTGGACAACTCTAAGTGGTGAGAGCCGGGGCTGCACCAGCTCCCGGGCCAGCACCGTGACTCAGGCTCCGGTTCCCCACAGCTTCCCTGGGCAGTCCATCCCAGGAGCAGAGCGGGCTGGGGACGGCAGCTCAGGCAGACTCTGGGGAGCTGGGGAGAGGGAAGAGTGCGGAGGAGTGTCTTCCAACAGGAGGGCCACAGGGGACGGCCCATGAGAGGGCACCTCTCAAGAACTCGAAGGCCACAGAACTCCAGGTAGGGAGTCCTGCCTGATCACTTGGCACAGCCAGGCCTCAGGGGTCGGGGCTGGGTGCCAGGGCTGTCCTGGTTTTGACACCATGGAATCTCCTGGAGGTTGCTGGGTGCTTCCGGTGGGACACTCAAGGCCCTGGCAGCCTGGAGACAGCAGCAATCTGACAGCAGTCAGCCCGAGCTCCTGCACTGGCTGGGGGGCCACAGGGGTGTGGAACTGTCACCTGGTGCAGGGACCCCCCACCCCCCGTGGTCCACACAGCCTGAGGCTGGCCCCCAGAAGGGACAACCTCTGGCCCTAGTTCTCTTTTCTGGGAACTCCTTGAATGTCATCCTGCGGCCCTGAGCCCTGACACCCCCAGTGACCACACTGAGAGAGGCAGGCAGGTGGGCCACCATGGCTGGCGGAGGGGTCTAAGGAGTGGGGTTCCTGAGCACGGTGAGAGGACTCTGGACGGCAGCAGGAGAGTTCCCCAGAAGGGCCTCTGGGACATGGCCCAGAGAGTCCTGGAACCTCAGAACGCAGCCTTGTTGGTGATTGATGGTGGTGAGGTCAGACTGGGTCAGGGTGGCCCTGATCCAATGACTGGTGTCCCAAGGAAAGGGGAAAGAGACAGGGGAAGGCCTGGTGTTGATGGGCCAAGCCTGGAGTGGCCGAAGGTGGCCACCCTGTCCAGGGAGGGGCAGGAAGAGATCTCCCTCGGCCCCCTGGGGAACCACCCTGCCACACCTTGGTGTGGACTTCTGGCTTCCAGACTGTGGGGCTAAACCCACCCAGAGCCCTGTCTGCGCACTTGCCGAGCAGCCCTGGAGGAAACTCCGAGGCACCAGGGTGTGGGGCCTGCCTTCCTCTTGTCTCCAATGTCAGGTGAAATTTCAGCATCTTTGAGGCGAAGGAGTGGGCTGGGCCCAGGGGAGCCCTCCAGGCCCCTAGGAGCTGGTCTCACCCAGGCAGCACAGGGCAGTGGAGTTCAGGGGGACTGTGCAGAGGGCCCAGCTCAGGGGGGCTGGGGCCCCCCGGAGCAGTGGAGTGTGGATGGGGACGTGTCTGCTAGAGGAAGACCTGCCTTGCAGGGGCACAGAGTCCCCAAAGCCCAGCACCAAGAGTCCCCCTGGCCACGAGGCACATAGAGCCCTAAAGGGGCAGCATCCCTGGGCGAAGGCAGGGCAGGGGACCAGGACAGGCACTGGCTCTCAGCACGCTGGACTGGGAAGAGGGAGCAGGCTGGGACCAAGGCAGGACACCAGGTGGCTGTAGCCTGGAGGCCCTGAGTCCCCTGGGAAGGCAGCGGTGCATCACCCAGCCAGAAACCACAGAGCTGGCCAAGGTCAGCAGAAGGGCAGGGCAGAATTCAGCTGGTATTCAGATAGGCCCCAGCCCTGTTCATAGTCAGAGGCACAGGGAGGACACCCCCATTCTTCCCTCAAGGTCCCAAAGAACCAGGCCTGGGGTGCAGCAAGCCCCAGGCAAGCTCCTTCCAGAAACATCTCCCTGGGCCGCCCCTCCACCTCTCCGCCTTCAGCATGGTCCCCGGGGCTGCCAGCTGGCCATGGTGATTAGTGTTGCCTTCCTTGGGCAGCAGCCGTCCGGACGCCTCCCAGGAAGTTCCCACGCCGCTCCTTCATTAGCTACCCATTCACCAAGTCAAAATACCAGCCAGCAGCGAGACAGACAAGGACACCAAAGGGCAGCTCCCGGCTGGGGGACTGGCAGCTGAGCGGCGCTCTGAGAGGCCATCTGGTCTACCCACTTCACTGCGCACAGGCCTCTTTCCCAGAACGGGGTCTGGCTGGAGGAGGGTGCTGGAGGCACCCAGGGCAGACCCTACCAGCTCTGCTCCACGGAGGCTCTGAGCGGGACTAGGCACTCTCAGGGGCAGGGGAGCGTGCTCACTTGGAAGCAGCCATTGCATTGGGAGCTGACCCTTGCTAGACATCTTTCCCCTAGCTGCTCCACCCACTGGGTGTCACCCCACAAGCCTCCTCTTGGCTCAGGGGACCACCCAGAGCAGATCCACTCTTCCTGCCAGCCCCTCCTGGTGTGCTTTGGAAACATGCATGTGAGCTTGTGCTTCCCGTCGACACACGTCCATCCCCAAAGGGGCAGCTCTGAGATGGGCACAGCTTGCCTCCTGTAGCACCTTACAGTGTTAGAAGGGGTCTTTCCTTTTAGTGACACCTGAAATAACTGCCTCTTCAAACGCGGGTGTCTTGTTTCTATAAGGTCCAACCTGTGTAGAGACAGCCTGTCGACATTACTCACAGCCGCACAAAACCAGGCGCGAAACACAGCCCAGGGCAGGAAGGCAGAGGTCACCCAGGTCACATGGCTAAGGAGGGTCAGGAGGGCAGAGATCACCCAGGTCACATGGCTAAGGAGGGTCAGGAGGGCAGAGATCACCAGGTCACATGGCTAAGGAGGGTCAGGAGGGCAGAGGTCACCCAGGTCACATGGCTAAGGAGGGTCAGGAGGGCAGAGATCACCCAGGTCACATGGCTAAGGAGTCAGACACAGGACTTGAGTCCAGCCTGAGTCCTTCCCCAGTCCACTGTGTGTCCAGCCAGGCTGTGCTGCTGCAACCCCACCGGGTCCCCTGCTGCTCCCTCACTGTCAGCCTAGGGCACACGGGAAGGGGCAATGTGGGCTGAGCGGGCAGTTGGCCTGCAGCAGAGGAGGAGGCCTGGCTGCCCACAGGTGCACTGAGGCTCCGGCCCTGCCCTGTCACTTGCAGGGTGTCCGTTTCCTGTGTTTGGCATCATGGCCGCAGCAGCCTTGCCCATCCCTGCTTGGTCCCCTGGACTGGCCGAGCACGGTGACTGCCTCAAAGCCCTTTCAGGACCATGTCCCGCCCCCAGCATCTCGTGGTGCCCTTGGAGCAGGACCCTGGGGCAGCACTGGGTGGGGAGGACGCAGGCTTCTCCAGAGCGCTCACCTGCTGCTTCACGGTGCTGCCGCCTCGCTGTGGCCGACCGTGACCTGTGGCCTTCCTCGGCCTCTGTCTGCACCTCTGCCCAGTGCAGGGGGGTGTCGGGGCCCCGCCCACCTGCCTCCCAGAGCGAGCCGTTCTGAGGCCTCTACAGCCATCAGAAGGGTGGCCAATGGGGATGCAGGGCCTGGGACTCCCCCAAGGTCACAGCTCAAGGTCACACCTCCTTTGTCTGCAGACTGAATGAAGCAGAGAGTCTCTGGATGTGTGGAAGCTGGTCTCCCTCCGGGAGCCTGGCACACTCTGCCTGGCATCCGGCTCCCCATGAAGGCATGGCTACAGAGATGGTGCAGCTAGGGTTGAAACTGGGCACGGTGCCCCTCTGCGAGCTCCGATGCCCGTGGTGAGCACCCACCCACATGCACCTCACGCAGACCAGGCAGAGTGGCCCCCGAGCCCCACCGACCTTCTCTCACTGCTGTGGCCCTCACCCCGAGCCCCCACCTCACCCACACCCTGGGCCAGAGCCCCATGCAGTTCCGCAGGCTGGGTGAGGACCCAGAAAGGCGCTGCCTGTCCTGGTCCCCCTGTGCCTGGCTCCTGAGTCGGGGACACAGCAGAATCTGTGCCTCTGCCCCTGTGGAAGGGCAGCAGTCACAGGACCCTCCTGACAGCCTCCAGTCGGGACGCATCCCACGGCCCTCCCAGCCCTGAGTTCCTCCCAAGGGCGGTGACCCCGGAGCCTGCTGTGGCCCCAGGTCTGCCCCTCACCCGAGCCCCCACCTCCTGCCTCCTGCTTCCTGCCTGGGCTGGGCCTCCGAGGCTGTTCTGACCCCGTCTCTTCTTCGTGTGGCCTGTGCTCTGTCCCTCCTCAGCTTGCACAGGGCGCACCCTGCCATCTGGCAACTGGGTGTGATGAGTTTTTCCTGCAGTTGTCCTTTGTCCCCTGATGGAACAGGCCGTAGACAGGCGAAATGGGACCCCCTCATAACACATGGCCTGAGGCCAGGGGCCACCCTGAGACCTGGTTACCTGTGCCGGGCAGAGATGGAGGAGGCCACGCTTCTGGTGGCTCAGCCTCCCTGAGGGAAGTGGGCGCGATGCACAGACCTGCTAGCTCGCAGTGGTGGCAGGACTAGAAGTCAAGTCCTCCTCCCTGGTGGCCTAGAGCCTGTGGCAGGTGGCAGGTTAGAGCGGAGACCGGAAGGTCCAGTGCCGCAGTGACCGAGGCGAGTGGGAGCTGGCTGCCTGGGGGCCTGGCCTTCCTCCCATCCTCACGTGGGAGGCCAGCTGGGAGCAGCTTAGTGGAAACGCCCGATCCCGTCGGGGACGAACTGATCGCCTGCCCAGTGGGCTGGTCAGTCCTTGTGAGGCGGGCCGCTGAGCAGGGCACCGAGGCTGAAAGGGAAGGACAGGAGGGAGGCTCCCCAAGTCACTGAAGAAACGAGGCAGGGCCGGGCTCAGGCTCAGCAGCACAAGCCACAGGCTTCCTCGGGGACTGGGCAGGGCTGGCGCAGGACTTAGCACGCACTCGGTCACATGCAGGTCACGTTGCTCCGCCCACGGGATGCAGACCGGGCCCTGAGGCCCAGAAAACCTCTGAGTGCCATTGAGGTTATAAGACCCGGGAATCTCCGCAGGGATGAGGCGTGAGGTGGCGGGTGGCGGGTCCACCGGGCCTGTCAGGGGACTCTGTGGGCAGAGTCCACCGTGGCAGGAGCACCCGCACACCTGCTGTTTTCCCAGCATCTTCCACACGCCCTGTGGCCTGGTCCTCGAGGGGCAGGGCTGGACAAGGGGACAGGCTTCACCCTGAGAAGCGGGCCAGACCTGGGCCCTGGCAGGCCAGAACCTCTTGGAAGGAAGTTCGTGGGGAGGACTGCCAAGCGGGAGCACAGGGGTCCCTGGCCAGTGCCCAGCAGTGAGGCCATGAGTGTGCAGGTCGGGGATACCAGGGGGAGGCTGGAATCACAGGTTTGGGCACCAAAGGGGCCTGCCCACGGCATCCACCAGAACCAGACTTCCTCGACGGCCCTCCCGGGGCCTGGGCCTGCCCCACGTCTGGACCCTCCAGCCCTCGGCTCCCAGCCTCTCTCCACTTGCCGTGGGCCAGAGCTCCTGCCCCCAGCACTTCTGAAGCAGGGTCAGGCCGCGTCTGCCACGAGGAGACACAGTCATCCCAATAGCTCTTACCGGGCTAGCGGGGTGTGGGAAGGACTGTGCGTCCCGCTGGCCCAGAGCCCTGCAAGGGACTGGCCCATCCCCTGTGCCCCAGGACTCACTCCAGGCTGTCAGTCGCGGGTTGTCCCCAGTGTTGGGTACACAGTGTGCGCCCCTAGGTGCATGTGGCCCAAACACATGAGGAAGTCGGGAGGGAGGGACAGAGAGCTCAGGCTTGGAAACTGGACCAATGGGCCACAGTGCGGTGGGACATCTAGAAAGTCACACAGCGAGGTGACCAGCAGATGCCCAGGACCCACCTGCTCCTCTTCCTTGCATCATGTCCCTGCACCCAGGTCAGCCGCCCTCTGCCACATCAGCCCTGGCCAGGTCCTGGTCAGCTGGGGACCACCCCTCCAGAACCTGCCAAGGTCACTCTAGCTGGCCGACCCCAGGCCTGTCCCTTCCCTGCAGGAATCAGTGCAGATTGGTGCCCTGCTCTGCCTGGACTCCCTGTGCGGCTGCCCGTCCAGCCCTTCCCTGTGGCCCTGCATGGCCTCGCGTGCCTCCTCTCCCCAGGGCCTGCCAGCAGACGGTCCTTCGGGACACCACTGCCTGTCCCCCACACTTACTAAACAGATCTGGGCTACATTTTAAGACAAAGGCTCACCAACTGGCCAGTCTGCCTAGTGCCCTTCCTGCCCAGGCAGAGGGGCACGTCGGGACAGGACCACAGCAGTGGGCAGCTGACTCCACTGTGGCCTCGAGCTGTGAGCACCTGTCCCTTCTGTGCCCCTTTCCATCTGGAAGTTAGAAATATGGTCCCCTTCCACTGTGGCTGGGACATGGCTCGTGGCCCTGACTCGGCCAACCAGGCCAGCATCCCAGGACCCAGGTCCAGAGAAGCCGTGGCTTGGGAGAGCAGGTGGACTTGGCCCTGGTGGCAGCACCAACATTCACGGTGGCATTCACGGTGGGTGACATCAGGGACAGTTAGAAGCCTTCCTCCCAGGGCTTTGGGGGCCTCCCCAGGCCCAAATGGCCACACAGCTTCCGGCCAGCCTGCCCTGAGCCTGGGCCTCGGGCCTCCAGCCGTCTGTGAGCTTTCTTGGGGGCCTCACTTGACGGAATCCATGGGGCAAGCCTCACCTCCCAGGCCCCTGCCTCCAGAGAAAGGTGCCAGGAAGGTCACTGTCCCCCGCTCCCTGCCTGCCAGCTGCCTCATGAGCTACCCACGGCCAGGAGTGGCCTCCCTTGGCCCAGCCCCAAGGAGGCCAAGGTCCAGCCAGCCCCGACTGACCAGGCCTCCACTCCCGAGCTTGGCACAGGTCTGGGCCACCTACGGACCCTCACTGCGTCCCCCAGACACCCCACGCTGTGCCAGCCCCTCTCCTCCCTGCCCGCCCCGTGCCAGCTTCCCTGCCCACCCCACTCCCTGCCGCTGCAGCCATTGTGCTTGGTTTCCTGCCCAGGAGGGCCCTCTCCCCCTCCAGCTGCAGACGTCGGACGGATTCCCCTCCCCAGGCGCAGGCTGGTGAGGCCTGTCCAGAGGCCATCGGGCCTGGAGGTCCCCCGCCCCAGCTCCTGGCCTCCGCGCCCTTCTGCCCCACAGTTCAGCTGGCAGCACTGAGGCCAGGAGGGAGACGGCACCTCGAGCTCCCTGACCACACGGGAGGCCGGGCGCGGGAGCCCCTGCAGGCTGCCCCTGCTCTGCCAGCGGCCGCCCCTGCACCGCCGGCTCGGGGAGCCCAGCAGGATTCCTGGTGGCCTGTGGAGGCGGCCTTCAGAGGCCTGGGCTGCTGCCCGGAAACCTCCCTGGCTCCTCCTTTGTGATTTTCAAGCTAAAAATAAAGTCTCCGGGGACCCCGCTGCTGCCATTGTGCCTGCGTTGGAACGCGGAGCGCCTGATGAGGATCACCACGCACTGTGACAGGGCGGCCACCCAGCCCTGGGCTCCCGCCACGGGAAAATGGGGCGTCTTCCTTTTGTGCCAGGGCAAAGCAGTAATTTAGATAATTGGACTCCAAAATGGGCTGGCGACAGCGCTGTGGCTTTGGGCCCTCTGTGGCACCTCTTTGTGCAGGGAGAGTGGGATCCGAAGAAACCGCCATCAGAGACCAGCCTGGGAAGGAGCCCGCGCTGCCACCGCCCACTGGGTCCCTGCCCAAGCCAGGTGCCCTCCCCCGCACTGCCCAGCGCCCCACGTGACCGCAGAGCCACAGGCCGCCTCTCTGCCAGGGGCCAGCACCCAGGCCTGCCTCGAGGGTCTGCGTGGGTGGCGAGAGGTCTCCAGGGAGGGACAGGAGGGCTGCAGGGGCTCGCTGGGACCAGCCTGCTGGCCGAGGGAGAGGGCCCCCGCCTGTGGCTCTCCTGCGGAGAGTCACTGTCCTCACGGGGAGTCACCTCCTCACAGGGAGTCACCTTCCTCACAGGGAGTCACTGTCCTCACAGGGAGTCACCTCCTCACAGGGAGTCACTGTCCTCACAGGGAGTCACCTCCTCACAGGGAGTCACCTTCCTCACAGGGAGTCACCTTCCTCACAGGAGTCACCTTCCTCACGGGGAGTCACCTTCCTCACAGGAGTCACCTTCCTCACAGGAGTCACCTCCTCACGGGGAGTCACCTTCCTCACGGGGAGTCACCTTCCTCACGGGGAGTCACCTTCCTCACGGGGAGTCACCCTCCTCACGGGGAGTCACCTCCTCACGGGGAGTCACCTTCCTCAAGGGGAGTCACCCTCCTCACGGGGAGCCACCGTCCTGGTGGAGGTCTGGACTTAACCTGCAGGAGTAGGTCAGAGGCAGGTGACCTCAGCCTCTCCCTCCAGGGGCCTCAGGACGCAGAGCACCCAGGCCCGGCCACCCTGACCTCCTCATCCCCTTCCTGTGTGGCTGGGCGCAGCAGCCTCCCCCAGCCTCCCCCCAGCCTCCCCCAGCCTCCCCCAGCCTCCCCCCAGCCTCCCCCCAGCCTCCTCGGCCCCGACACCCACACATCTCCTTCTGGCCCCCAAGGGCAGCGCAGTCTTTGTGGATAGTGAAAACAGGTCACCCAGGGGCTCCTGTGCCGCAGGGGACAGATCTTCACCCCAGAATGCAGACTCGCTCCTCTCCAAGGCCCGTCCCCCTGCCTGACCCCCTCCCACCCCCGACGCCCTGCCCCTCGTCCCTTTTACTATGAGGACAAGGAGCCCCATCCTGTCCCCACTCTCCACCGGTCGTCCCCTCAGGCTCCTGGCAGCGTCACCAGATGAGCCACAGGCCACAGTTGAAGCTTTTGATGATCACCAGAACAAACGGGGACACTCCTCAGATGCCGACTCCAGGCTCCAGACCTGGCCGGGCCTCGCCTCCTGACCTGCGCCCTGCATCGCGGCTCCGCCTCGCCCCGGCCCTGGGCACCCTCCACCGCTGTGCTCCAGGGGCTCCGGGTGGGCCTCGATGCCCATCCCCAGACACGGCCCGGGGAGAGCTCCTGCCCCCATCGTTCCTGGCCGCCCCCACAGGCAGCCAGGCCTGGAGGCTGGGTCTCCAGAGAGGCCCGGGGCCTCTCCTCTCTCCTGCGAGGGCCTCCCTCCCGGCTCTCACCCGAGATCACTCTGTTCTGAAGGTGGGGGCGGCCAGAGGCGGCAGAGTTCTGCGGGGAGGGCTGTGGCTTCAGACTGAGATCTCCAGGGCCGGCGCTGGGCAGGCTGCACCCAAGTCCACAGCGAGCCGCCAGCAGGACTGAGCCCCACTGGCCCAGAGGCAGCCTCGTCCTCTGCCTCCAGGTCTCCTTCCCCGAGGGCCTTGATTCTCCCTCCCGTGCCTCCTGCAGCTGCCACCCAGGCACAGTGCCTGCCCCCAAGCCCTTGTCCCTGGACGGGGCATCCTATCCCGCCACCGCCCACAGCCAGCCCCCCACCCCCGCCCCCGGTCCCCGGTCCCTCTCCTTTCTGCTCACTCTCCATCTCCACCAGGTCCACAGTGCTCAGCACACGCCTCCCTCCCCACACAGCGCCAGCCCCAGCCCCAGCCTCTCCATCTTGTCCTCACTCCCCCACGCATTCTGCTCCTACGGCCAGAGTCATCTTCTGAAAACAGACCACCATGACTTCCTCTGCCCGCGATTTACATCCACCTTCCTGACAGCCACTCCCTCTGCCCTCGGTTTGGCTTAGCTCCTCTGCACCCCAGGGCCTTTGCACAAGCCTGGACCTGGACTGATATTCCTCCAAGCTAATGGACTGATAGCCTCAGACCTCCTTTTAGACAGTCTCCCTGAGTGGCCTCCCCAAAATGCCACCTGACATTCCCTCCTCACCACCTATCTGTCCACACAGCTCTCACAGCCCCACTCCAGCATGCAGCTGGCCTTTGGCCCACACATGTGAGCCGGTCGCTGGGGAGAAGGCTCCCCGGGTGTGAGCCTCGTGCATGCCAGCTCCCGAGTCGTGTCTGGTGTAGCGGGGCTGCCGTGCTTTAAGGACGTGGGTCCAGGGCAGAGCTTCCTCCTGGGCTGGGCCAGCATGGGGGCCAGCAGTGGGGGCCAGCATGGGGGGCCAGCAGTGGGGGGCCAGCGGGGGGCCAGCATGGGGGGCCAGCATGGGGGGCCAGCATGGGGGCCAGCAGTGGGGGGCCAGCAGTGGGGGCCAGCAGTGGGGGCAAGCATGGGGGGCCAGCAGTGGGGGCAGCAGTGGGGGGCCAGCAGTGGGGGCCCAGCAGGGGGGGCCAGCAGTGGGGACCAGCATGGGGGACCAGCATGGGGGCCAGCATGGGGGGCCAGCATGGGGGCCAGCAGTGGGGGGCCAGCAGGGTGGGCCAGCAGTGGGGGGCCAGCAGTGGGGGCCAGCAGGGGGGGCCAGCAGGGGGGGCCAGCAATGGGGACCAGCATGGGTGGCCAGCAGCCCCACCATCTCCTTGCGTGGGCTCCCTTCTACGGCATCGTAGAGCAGAAGTCCTGGGGCCTGAGCCTTTCAGACGGCGTCTTCACGACTGAGCCAGGTCTGCCTCCCTCGGCCGCTGGCCCCTGGCCCCTGGCCTCCCAACAGCAGAGCAGAGTGGGCTCAGCCCTGCTAATTTAGGGTTCAGCATCAAGCTGCCTTCCCGGCTCAGCCCAGCAGAAGCTGAGCTGGGCCTCCAGCTCCTTTCCGACCCGCCAGGCAGCATGGGACTGTGCTGACCGTCCACCTGCAGGGACTAAAGGCCAGCAGCGCTGCTCAGGCCCTGGCCTGCCACTGAGAACCTTGGCTCAGGAAGGCCCCTCCCTGCCTCTGCCCAGGGCCACGGTGCTGGCCACGCTGCGGCGTGAGGCTGTGGTGTGTCCATCATGCCTATGACCCACGTTGGGCTGCAGGGTCTCCCACAAGCCACCTGGATACAGCCCACCCACCTTCCTTCACCAAATGTCCCCACGGAAAAATGAAATGATAAAAAAATTTCATTTAATCCTCACAAACTTTCCATGAGGAACCCGGTACGTGCAGATGGGGAGTCTGCAGGTGGAGTGCTGGAGGCCAGGTCCCCTGCCCGACTTCACAGCTGCCTAGTGACAGAGCAGAGATTCAGACCTGGGAGCCAGGCACCCCCGTCCCAACCAGCACAGCTCCCAACCAGCTCTGTCACTGTGCACCTCCCGTGACCCTGGGAACACGAGCTGAACTCAGGTGCCTTGAGGGTGCATTACAGACCAGAGACGTGTGCGCAGGCTCAGGGCTGGGCTGGTCCATCCACAGGGACCTCTGGTCACAGTTTGCAGTCCACGAATCCATCCCTCATCACCCCACCACTCAGATCTGCTAGAGCCCATTTGTGCCAAGTGCTGTGACAAAGTGAGCGGCAGAGCCAGGGTTCAGAACCAAGTCCCCGGTTCCAACCCACCCCATCGCCATCCCCTGCACCTGAACCGAGGCACACAGGAGTGGGCCAGCGACCAGAGGCCCAGAGGCCTGGGACTGTGCTGGGTGCTGCAGGCACTTAGTGCTCACCGCTGGCCTGGGCCCCTCAGCTCCTAAGACCTGCCCTCTGCCTCTCATGGCCAGGTGGAGCCATGTAGCTGGTGGCAGCCATGAGCGTGGACAGAGGGATGAGTGCCGGGCAGACTGGCACGGCACACCTCGCTCTCCCTTGGCTGGGGCAGGTGGCAGGCCAAAGGAGTGGCCATCACCGGCCTTGGTCCCCAATGCCGTGACAGACACAGCCTCCTGATGGCCAGCATAGCATAGGAAGTGGACCATGAGGTCCAGCCCATGCCCAGAGACACAGACTCCAGTCCCTGTGGTGTCTTCAGACCCGCCTGGCCTCTGGAGTGCTGTCCAGGGGCTGCTGCAACAGCCCCCACCAGCCTGGGCCTGAAGCCACAGCACCAACCCGCAGGGTCAGCAACCAGCTCTGAACAGGCTGCCGGAGGGGCAGGGAGGGCCTGTGCCGGGCCTCCCCTGGCTGCTGGCTGCTGGCGGCGCTCGGCACGGGGGGCCTGGCTGCACATCCCACCTCTGCTCATTCACAGCCTCTCCCCACTCCATCTCCAGCCCCCTCTCTGGGGACACAGCCCCTCCATGTGGGAGCCACCCTAACCCAGGGCCACCTCTGCTAACTCACTACTTCTGCAAAGACCTTTCTGGGAAGGCCACACTTAGAGGTTCTAAGTGGACACGGGTGGGGCAGACTCCATCCAATCCGGTGTCCCTGGGCCCAGCTGTGACGTCCAGACACCTGTGCTGGCCCTCGCCAAGGCCAGGGAGGAGGAATGCCGGCCGTGGCCCTTTGGAGCCGCGGGCACAGTGCGGGGGCACGTGCAGCCAGAACCGCCCCAGTGACGGGTGCCCGAGCCTCCGGAGCCCGGCCTCACCTGTCTCTGCCCCTGGCGTCGGCTCAGATGCCAGGGCTGGCCCCGGGAGGGGCTCGTCGGCGCTGCTGGGACGTGCCCCCCTCACACGCAGCCGCCGCCTCTTGCCAAGCTCGCTCTTCGCAGAGACCATCTGTGAGCGATGACGGGCCAGGTCGCGTGGCGACTGCCCAACTGGCACGGCCGGCAGTCTGCTCTGCGATGCTGGCCCAGGCCCCTGGCTCCCGCGCGCCCCGCGGCTCCCAACAGCCCCCACGGGGCCCGTCCGTCGTGCCAATTCCCTGCGTGGGTGTCCGTCTGGCTCAGCGGGAAGCTCCTCAGAAGGCACCGCGTCCTCCGGCCCCCAGCCTGGCTCTGACGGCAGCCTCGGCCCCCCAGGGCCCTGGACAGCCCAGGCCAGGCCAGCCGCCCTGACCCCAGGTGGAGCACACCATCCCCCTGGCTCCTCCTGGGTATCGCTTTGGCCTCGTCACTCCACTGTCACCTTCCTGGCCTCCCAAGGGAGGGCTCCGTCCCTTCCTGTGTAAGTCCTGGTACTGCTGAGCAGGCGCGTCCTGGACCCACAGTTAAAGGGGGAGGTGACAAGTTGCCGTTGACCAGGCTGACCAGGGTGGCCAGGGGTCTGTGAGACCCACCTGCTAGAGACACGGGAAGCTGCCTCTGCAGGACGCTGCTGGCTGGGGGAGGGAGCGCGTGGGCGTGGGGCCACACGCAGGTCAGGTCCTCAGGTGGCTCTCTGGGTGCCCACTGCCTCCTGCTCACTCCTCAGTGGCTCTCTGGGTACCCTCTGTCTCCTGCTCCCTCCTCAGAGGCTCTCTGGGTGCCCACTGTCCCCTGCTCACTCCTCAGTGGCTCTCTGGGTACCCACTGTCCCCTGCTCACTCCTCAGTGGCTCTCTGGGTGCCCACTGTCCCCTGCTCCCTCCTCAGTGGCTCTCTGGGTGCCCACTGTCCCCTGCTCACTCCTCAGTGGCTCTCTGGGTGCCCACTGTCCCCTGCTCACTCCTCAGTGGCTCTCTGGGTGCCCACTGTCCCCTGCTCACTCCTCAGTGGCTCTCTGGGTGCCCACTGTCCCCTGCTCACTCCTCAGTGGCTCTCTGGGTACCCACTGTCCCCTGCTCACTCCTCAGTGGCTCTCTGGGTGCCCACTGTCCCCTGCTCCCTCCTCAGTGGCTCTCTGGGTGCCCACTGTCCCCTGCTCCCTCCTCAGTGGCTCTCTGGCCTTCGGGGCCCTATCATGCACATCCTCAAAGCATCGGTACAAGGCCAACACAGGAGCAGTGGGCCACCAGGACCATGATCTCAGCCTCAGCTCCAACCTTGGCCCTGGTCTCATTGGCTGTGCGAGCCAAGCAAACAAATTAACCTCTCTGAGTCCATCTCCGAAGCTGCAAATTGGGGATAATAACAGGAACCAGTCCCAGAATGAGGATGACTGAGATAATTCATTTGGCCAAGGGCCTGGCTCAACAATGGAAATCAGCGTCACTCTGCAGATCCCTGAAAGGTGAGCCCCACAGCACCTCCTCGTCTTCTGAACCCAGCATGGCTCCCCAGTGCCACAGCACCTCCCTCAAGCCCCACAGCCTGGGGTGCTTGGAGACCTGGCCACGCCAGCTCGCCTCATTTCCACACCCAGTGCCTAAGTCGCTTGACCTTCAGGTTGGTCACAGTTCTGCCAGGTGGAGTGACCAGCCGCCTCCTGACTCCTCCTTGTGGCTCAACGTGGCAGGAGCTGCCAGCGCCCACGGTGGCCCCCAAAGCCAATGACCAGACAGATTTTCTGGGGCCAGAGTGTGAGACCAAGGTGTCAGCCAGGCCGGGCTCCCTCTGAAAGCTCTGGGGGCTCCCTCCTGCCCCTTCCTGCCCGGGCAGCTCCCGGGCTGCTCGTCAGGTGGTCCCTCCAGCCTCAGCTCTGTCTTCACATGGCCCCTTCCACTTGTGACAGTGACAACTGTCCCTGGACTCAGGGCTCACCTCACCTCTCCAAATGGCTCCTCATCTTGACATCCTTAACTCAGCTTCACCTGCAAAGACGCCTTCCATGTAGGCCACCGTGGCGGTTCTGGGTGGGAGGTGGGCACGTTTCCCTGCGCACTGTGCTCCTCGGTGCCTTATCCCGAGATCTCCCCCAGCCCCAGCCCCCAGATCTGCATATTTTGCAATTTTTTTTTGCAAGGTTTCTTCCGGGTAAACTGCTGAAGTGCCAAGTTAGACCACCCTGGAGCGCTGCCTCCCTGTGCCTGAGTGGGGCTGCTGGGTAACACCCCAGTTCCTGAGCTCCTCAACGGGAGAACTCCCAGGCTGGGCACAGCACCAGTCTCCAGAAGGTTCCCTAGGGGACCAAGTCCCACTTGCCTGTCCACCTGCCCCTTCCTGCCCACTACCTCCCTACCCATGTTTCCTGGGGTTGCTGCCTGTAGCAGCCACCTGCACTTGGTCCCTTGCCACCGGGCCCCTCGGCTGTGCGTACTCATCCTGGAGTGTACTGTGCTTGGGGCTGCCCAGGTGCCACACACCACCTGGCACCGTCACACCACCTGGATCACAGCTGTCTGCAGGGATGCTGGGCAATGAGGAGACAAGAATGGGCTTGGGGCCAGGAATACGCGCACAGCAAGGACCCAGGCCGTGCGCTCCTGGGCTGCTGGTTGTGGTGTCCCGGGTGTTTCTGGTACCAGACAAAGTGCTGCCCTCAGTGCTCCGTGGGGTGGGGGTGGCCACAGGCTCCCCAAGCCTGTCCCCCTCCCATCTGGCCTTCCCACAGGACCCCCTGACTGCAGGTGGGCATGGAGGCCCTGGGCATGCCACTCACTGCTGGGCTCCCTGGTGTGGGCTGTGGCTCCAGCTGATGGCATGACCGTCACTGGCGAGGACACCCTATGACCCTGGGGATGCAGAGGGGCCACGTGGGAGGTGACGTCCTGTGGGGCCAACAACCTTGCCGAGCAGGGAGCACTCAGATGGCTGCCTTATTGCCTGAGGACCTGGGTGCCCAGCCTGGAGACCACTGGCCCAGCCACAGCATGGTGGGCAGTGCCACCTTCCTCTGTCCCCTGCTGCCTCCACCTTCCCATGAAGAGCGGTGAGCTCTGACTTCCAGGGTTTGGCTTGCGGCTGTTTGTTTTGCAGGCAAAAAAGGTGCTGGGCCCACACTGTACCAGCCCCAAGGGCTCAGTGGGTGCAGGCCCAGCCCACAGAACAGCCAGGCGCAGGCCTGCACCTTGACCCCAGTGCTCTGAGCCAGGGCCCCAGGGCAGGTGGCCTCAGGCTGCCAGGAGGCAGAGGCTGGCCCGCAGAGCCCAGGGGTCCTTCCCACAGCTCCTGCGTCTTGCTGGGCACAGACCCTCCTCCGGGGCAGACTTCCCAGACCCAAGCAACCTCACAAGAAGTGCCCCAGCCCTGAGTCGCCCGGGCCCAGCAGACACTCGGGGGGCCCTGCGACAGAACATGTGAGAATGTTCTGCTCTTTTGACCCAGTTCAGAGACTTCCAAGGGAAATGCAGGCAGTCTCCAGAGGAGCCATTGCAGAGCTGGGGCCGGGGGCGGGGCTGAGGCTGTGGGCGGGGCCTGGGCCAGAGGGAGTGGGGCCTGGGGCGGGTGGGGTGGGCATGTGTAAGTGGGTGGGCGGGGCCTGGGGGGCTGAGGAGTGGGACTGGCAGGAGGGCAGGGGCCTAGGGGACATGGCAGGCTACTCCATTGGGTGGGGCTTTCCTCAGGACCCTTCACCCAATGGGGTTGGAGCAAGCCTGGGCGGAGCCCAGTGTTCCCAGCCTTTGGGTGAGCAGAGCGCCCAGGGCATGCCTAGGGAGTGTGACGCTGAGGCCCAGCAAGGCCTCTGGCCTGCACCTCCAGTGCTGGGCCCAAGAGGGGAGCCCAGCTGTCCGGATTGCTCAGATGGTGCTTGCTCCTCACTGATCCCAAAGTTATTGGATTCTCCTAACGGGCAGTGCAAATGGCCTCTCGGAGGCTCCCCAGGCAGCCGTGTGGGATATTAAAGAGGCAGAGGACCCTGACCCCTCCAGGCTTCCCCCTCACCGTGCTGAGCCTTTCTCAGGGTCTCTGCCTCCCAGCCAGGCAGCTGCCCCCCCACCTCTCCTCCGCTCCCCCTTGAGAGACCCGCTGCAGTCTGGGCCGAGCTGGCAGGATGTCAGGAGATTAACCCTGGAGGGAGAAAACTCCGACTGTGGCTTGGTACCAAAGGGGACAAGCCTGCAAAGGGCCCTGGTCCCTGCGGTGTGGCAGGGGCATGGGTAACATGGGGCCCGGCTCAGCCTCTCGTACAAGACAGAGAGGACCACCTGGAAAGGGACGTGGCCGAGGAGAAAAGTGGGAGGAGGAGCTCCCAAGCCCGGAACCACACGCGCCCTCACGGGCCGTGGAGCTGACTCTCTTTGTTGGCACTGCCCATGGGCTCCCCAGACTTCACCTTGCTGCCTCTCAAGACAGTTCTGAGCTCGGTGCTGTCCCCCTGTGAGGCGACCTGGGTGGCCAGGGGCTACAGGACCAGTCAGGCGCGTGTCCAGGACAGACAGACCTGGGTCTGAAGCCAGGTACGTGGCTAGCATTCTCCACCTCATCAGGCCCATCTGTGCGTCTAGGAGGACAAAGTCATCAGAAGAAATTGATGCCTTGGAACTTCTCATGAGGAACTCTGCAACAGCCTGCATGATCCTTGAGATTACAGTTCTGCAAAAGATAGGGTGACATTCTTCAGCCGGAGCTTTCTTATTACATCCCTCTATAAAGCCGGGGACATAACATTAAATCACAGCCCTGGGCAGGAGCCTCTCGGAGCCGGATGATGGACTGCCAGCGCGCCTCGTTCTGCTGGTTTAGCCTAACCCTGGGACCACATCGTTAACACGGTGCTTAACGTCCTGCATCTGGGATATAAAACCAGCCCGTGGTACATTCCAGAACGTTCACTGTGAGGTGAGGGGTTCATGACAGTGTTCTATAAGTGCCTTATTTATTTCTATGGAAATAGATCTCTGTTTCAGCTCCACCCCACCGGCCCTGCGGCAAGGACTCACAAGCACTCGCACATTTGCCCTCGGCCCCCGGCGGGGTGCAGAGCAGGCTGCCATTCCTCCCTGTGTCCATCCACTGGTGGATACTTCCTGAGCACCGAGTGGGTGTCGGGTGTTCAGCAGAGAGGTGGATAGACTCGCTGCCGTCCTCGTGGATGGCGGAAGCAATGGCGGGACATCAGAGGCAGTGTGAGGTCAGCTCTCGCCTCTGGTAATGACCCTGTGGCTGACCAAAGTCTCTGCTTCTATCCTGAAGAAATCCACACCCGGGTGCCCAAGAGGTGAGGACAGGGATGGCCACCAAGCACAGCTTGTAGCAACAAAAAGCAGGAATCCACTAGGTGCCCACCCTGGAGGACAGCTAATTCAGCATGGCCGGCCACCATGGCGTCAAGCCGTGGTTCCCACAGAAGGGAAGGGTTTGTAGCCTGACAGGGTGGGGCTCCCGAGGCTCAAGGAGAAAGTCGCCCTCGGAGCCCTGCACAGGGAGATGGCGGGAGGGAAACGCGAGCACGCAGCACCCCACGCTCCCGCTTCCACAGTGCACATCTTCCCCGTGGACTCACAGGTGGCCACACAGGTGCATGTCCTCCCCCGTGGACTCACAGGTGGCCACACAGGTGCATGTCCTCCCCTCTGGACTCACAGGTGGCCACACAGATGCATGTCCTCCCCCGTGGACTCACAAGTGGCCACAGGTGGCCACACAGGAACTCCCATGCTAGCTCGGAAGAGACCTGGGACTCGCTGAGGTACAGGGGCTTCTCCAGGCCCCCGAGATTCTTTGGATGGGGGAAGGGCGGGCACAGGTGGACAGAGCCGCTGGGTGCACACCTCTAGGGCTGAGGCCCCACGTCACCTCGGCAACTGCCTGCTGGACGCCCACCACAGCTGGCAGACTTTTAAAAACACAGGCCTCAGCCCACAGGACAGCCCAGGGCACAGGGCCGCACCTTGACCTCCAGTGCTCTGAGCCTGGGCCCCAGGGCAGGTGGCCTCCAGACAGGTAGAACCCCCCTGGCCTCAGGCTGCCAGGAGGCCGAAGCTGGCCCGCAGAGCCCAGGTGGTCCGCCACCAGTTCCCTGGGTGTCCTTAGCACTGTCTCCCACTGGGCCACTCTCCCCATACCCCACCTGTGTCTCTGTTGGAGGGACACCGTGGGCTTCAGTGCCTGCAGGGATGAGAGGGACCTTCAGCCGCCTCTCCACCCCCAGGGCCAGCCCTTCATTGGGGTCTTGGATGTAGAGATGGTGACGTCAGCTCCTTGGCCCTCAAGGGTCAGCCTGGGTGAGGCCTGCAGTGTTCTTAGAGATCCCAGGAGATGAAGCTCAGCCCGGTGGGCTTCGTAGCCACCCTGGCCACTACTTCCCTTCCAGTTGGCTGCCCACCCCTGGCCACTCCCAGTAAATCACACACACACGAAGCCTTCTCTTGGGCCTGCTTCCAGGAACACGGCCCAGAGCCTCCCGTCCGCCTGGCAGCTGTCCACACGGCTACCCCACTACGTGCTGCCCGGTGGAACACACATCCTGGGGGCTTTTCAAAGGAAAGAAAAAGACAAATGGCTCTAGCACCTTCTTCCCGCTCTCAGTTGGTCATCCCGGCTGTAAGCCTCTCACTTAGGAGACCGCGCTCCTAGCACTGCACTGGGGAGCCATGGAGAGCTCAGAGGAGGGGTGGCCGTGAGCAGCTGCGTTTGGGCAGTGGGGACCAGGCCCATGGGGGTCGGGGCAGCAGAGAGCCTGGGCCAGCAGCGTCCTCCTCCACCCAGGCAGAGCTGGACATGCAACTTGGACAAGGACAAAGGACCGTGCCTCGCAGAGGGCTCCTTTTCCTTTGCGGTCTGTGCCGACTGTCACCCACTTGTTGACTGATTTCTTCCCAAATTATCAAAGGAGAAGAGGAGGAGAGAGGACGAGAAAGAAGAGGAGGAGGAGGAGAAAGGGAGACAGAAGAGCCACAAAGGCCACTCTTCCTGGGCGCCTGCCTGCCCAGGCCCTCTGTGTCCATGCCCAGAAGCCGCGGGGCCCTGAGCTTGACCTTTCCCACCTATGGCTGGCCCAGAGAGCAGTGGTGGATTGTCACTCAGCTTGTCCCTGCCCCCATTCCACGCCCTCTACACACAGGCTGTCCTACAGCCCCGGGACGCCCTGTCTGGGGCCGGGGTGTGTCCCCCCACCTGCTTGTGCTGAAATCTTGACCCCACAGGGACAGTGTTGGGAGGTGCTCGGGCCATGAGGGTGGAGCCTGCCAGGGGGCTGCAGACCATCTAGAAGAGGCCTGGAGACCCCTGGCCCTCCACCACGTGTGGCCCTCACAGACACTGTCCCTGCTGGCCCCTTGGTCCTGGCATCCAGCCTCCAGCACCCAGAACGGGTTTGTGCTGCCCGTAAGCCAGGCCGCCCGAGGCCTCTCTGTTCTGGTTGTCCAATGGACAAGACACCTGGTGGGAGGATGGACGCGGAGCCCGTCCTCCGGCTCACTGCCCTGCTGGGGAGACACAACCAAAAGAGGCGAAGTACACAATGCAGTGGTGGCTGCGGTGACGGGGCACACTGGACCGCCTGCCCAAACAGCGGTGGACAACGTGACCACCAGAGGCCCTTGTCATGAGAGCCGGGGCACGGTGACAGTGTTCTCATCAGGGGAATCAGGACTTAGCATTTGACAAGGCCTGGGCTCGGGGTATGACCAGGACCCAGGCTCAGTCTGCAGCCAGTATCGAGGCTCAGTATGGCCAGAATGAAGGCTCAGTCTAACTGCAGGTAGCTTACTCTGTGAGCGGGACCAGGGCTCAGTCTGTAATGCAGATCAGTTCAATCCAGGTGTGCCCAGGTCAGGCTCAGTGGTTGCCCAGTGTCAGGGCTCCATCTGTGATCAGGGTCAGCTCCCAGTCGTGATGGGCATTCTGGGACTAGGGCCCAGTGTGTAGCCAGGGTCGGAGCTCAGTATGTGCTCAGGATCAGGCTGCATCTCCAGCCTCCGTCGTATCTTGCTGCAGGTGCGGGGTGGCCGGCAACTTCCTCTTGTGGAAATCCCCTTGGCTCAGGTCCTAATTAAGTTTAAACCCCCATCCAACTGAGGGTTTCATCAGGGAGCGCAGCTCCGAGCCAGGGCGCTGAGCAGAAAATGAGGGCTAGCGCTGGGCCAGCCCTCTGCAGCCCAATCAGGGGCCCACACGCCGGATTTGCATAAATCTCTAAGCCGATTAGAGGAGCATTCAGGTATGGAGCCAGCAAAGCCGCTCCCTCCCTCTTGGGTAGATTAATTGTTCCCATCCCAGCTGGTCCCAACTCCCAGTTCATCATCTCTCCCCCACCAACGGGCACCATCTCCTGCCTCCCCAGGGCATCAGACTCAAACCCAAGCCACCCTGGGCACTCATCCACACCAGCCGCCGAGTGCTGGCCGTGTCCACCCCCCTCTGTCCACCCCCACAGCCCACCTGTTTGCACCCCATGACATCCTCAGGAGTGTCCCCAAGGCCAGCCTCTCCCTTCCATCCCTTGCACCCCTGCAGCTGGCTGGGGGCTCGGAGCGGGCACACACGTGGCCTCGGGCTCTGCAGAGGCCAGCCTTGTTCTCTCTGGGCCCTGCGTCTCCCCTGAGGAGCGCCTCCTGGTACTGCATCAATGGAGCACAGAGGCTGGCAGGGGCAGCGCTGGCCTGGGGTGCAAGGTCAGTGCCTGGCCGTGGGTCTGCTCTCCTGCAGGGCAGGACCTTCCAGCTGCAGCCCTGCAGCCTTCCCACAGCCTCCCAGCGGGCAGAGAGCAGTTCTGCCACTCCACCCAACAAGCCAGCTCTGTCCTGGGCACACCTGCTGTTTTCCTGGGGGTGCCAGGAGAAGGCGAGGCCTGGGAGTGTGTGGGTGGGGTGGGGGTGAGGCTCATGGGTGGGTAGAATGTCGGCACCCCCACATGGTCAGGATGGGCACCCTCTCCCCTGCTCCCTTCCTTCTGAGAGGGTCCCTTGGTCATCCCAGGGGTTGCAGAATGGTAGTGGGTGGGACAAGTAGACAGGGACCTCATCATGGCCCCGATTCGCTCTCTGACCCTGA
The DNA here is from genome assembly GCF_045843805.1 of Urocitellus parryii. Classification (NCBI taxonomy): domain Eukaryota; kingdom Metazoa; phylum Chordata; class Mammalia; order Rodentia; family Sciuridae; genus Urocitellus; species Urocitellus parryii. The sequence continues at coordinate 2,237,712 of NC_135537.1, read as the reverse complement.
CCAAGCGCGTGGCTCACGGAGAGGAAAGCCACCGGGTTTGCCGCACTCTGGGTCTGTGGAGTGAGTTCGAGAGCTTCAGGTGCAGCCGTGTGTTTGAGACGCCCACAAGCACTCCAGTGGGCTCGCTGTGTCCCCCAGGCTGGCCCCGGTCATAGCACATGCTGTGAGCACAAACCTGGGCAGTGGCTCCCTGTGCAGGCCCCAAATCTGCTGGACTTAGGGACTTTGGAGGCAGAGGCCCACTCTGGCACTCACTAGCTGGGACCAGGTGCGAGGCCTCCAGCTGCCTCCGTCTCTGTCTTTAAGAGAGAGAATGGTAGTGGTGACCTCGCTGGCACCTGCTTTGGGGCTGTGGTATGAAGCACGTGGCATGCTTCCTGCCCACAGTGAGGCGGGTACACATGCCTGCAGCGCCCTGCACCTAGGCATGGCGTCTCTGTGCTCGTCAGCCCTCCGCGTCAGGGAGGAGGGGGCAAGAGCTAAAGGCTCCTGGGCTCAAGGCCACCCCAGGCAGAGGACAGCAAGGGGACTCCAGCCCACCTGAGGACCAGCAGACCCCACCATGGCAATAATAGGGCAAACTTGCTGCCTCTCCTGTGCCTGGTCTAGCAGGACGATGGCACAAACCAAGTCACTACACACGTGGTGAGGTGGCTGCTCTGAGGGCTCCGTGGAGCTGAGGAAGGCCCTGGAAGACCGGCTGAGTGGTCAGTCTGGGATGGAGAGGAGGGGCTGACTGCTGGGAGCACGAGGTGGTGTGTTCCTACCCTAGAAGAGAAGCTGGGTCTTCTCTTCCATTGTTGAGGGTTTGGGGAGGTCATGGAGCAATGGAGGTGACAAGCTGGGCTCTGAGTGTCTACTAAGTTATCCAGTAAGATGGTGCTCAAAAAGGAGCAGGTGGGATACATGACAACCAGCAGCACTCTCCTCCCCCAGCCCCCAGGAGGGGAGATGGGCTCAATCTGCCCCTCTCTGCTGAGAAACTCAGCTTCCTCCTTTGCAAAATGGAGATGAGAAAACCTGCCCATCCTGCTCATGGGGCACTTGTGAGGATCCAGTTTATCTCCAAGCAGAGGAAAGAGCCTCACAACCAACACCACCTCCAATAACACCACCTGTCCTGATCCTCACCACCATCACCATCACCATCACCACCATCACCACCACCACCATCGCCATAATCATCACCTTCACCACAACCACCATCACCATCACCATCACCATCAGTGCCTGGGTCTGCTCTCCTGATGACCACTGTCATGGTCATCACCACCATCACCACATCATCACCATCACCACCATCACCACCATCACCATCACCACCACTATCACCACCAATAACACCACCATTGTCATGGTCATCATCATCATCACCACCACCATCACCATCACCACCACCACCATCACCATCACCACCATCACCATCACCATCACCACCATCACCATCACCACCATCATCACCATCACCACCATCATCACCATCACCACCATCATCACCATCACCACCACCATCACCATCACCACCATCACCATCACTACCATCACCACCATCACCATCACCACCATCACCACCATCACTACCACCACCACCATCATGACCATCACCACCACCACCATCACCACCATCACCATCACCACCATCACCACCATCACCACCACCACCACCATCATGACCATCACCACCACCATCACCACCACCACCATCACCATCACCACCATCACCACCACCACCACCACCATCACCATCACCACCATCACCACCATCACCACCATCATCACCATCACCATCACCACCATCATCACCATCACCACCATCATCACCATCACCACCATCACCATCACCACCATCACCACCATCATCACCATCACCATCATCACCACCACCACCATCACCACCATCATCTCCATCACCACCACCACCCTCACTCCACTATCACCATTGCTCCCACCCTCAGCATCACCACCACCACAATTACACCACCCCTGTCAACATTATCATCCTATCACACCATCATCATCAGAACCATCACCTTGGTCACCATCATCAGGGCCTACCCCAAATGTCCTGGATTCCTACAAAATAGAAACAAGTAAGCCAAACTGGCATCTGGACAGGTCACAGGTCCTGGTAGTAGGCACCTGGTCCTGTTTTTGCATCTATATGTGGATTGGCTAAGTCCACAGTTCTGGCCTGCAGGCTGCAGAGCATCTGGTCCCCTGGCTTGCTCCCTGCTCCCTGGTGGTCCTAATAAGCTGTTACCCATCCTGCTCAGAGTCCAGGGTGGCAGCGCTGCAGGGTTGGATTAGAAGACCCCTGCAATGCTGAGTTCCTTTGTGTTTGGGGCCTCCATCCAAGGATGGGGCTGATTCCTGATAGAAATCCAGCCCCTCCCCATCTACCAAGGTCAGCTTCTGGCTACTAGCACCTGGGCCACAGCCTCTCCTCCTGGCCTGTTGCTTCCATCCCTCTTTGGCCTCCAGAAAGGTGCAGAAGATCCTGTGACAGCTCAGCAGGGTCTGGATTCTGCCTACAGCACGGTCTCTCCCAGGCCGGACTTGCTTCCTATTGAGGCTGGCAAAAATGAGCACCAAGCTCCCACATTTCCGGAGGTCACAGGCCAAAGCCCATTTCTGCAGGGCTCGCTACCTTTGCAGCCCTGAGGGGGACACGAGCCAGCCTCCTCACCTGGAGCTGCTGGCCCCCTTGGGGCGTGGCCTCACCCCCCTGGGCTCCCCTTCCCACACCCCAGCTCCACAACTGGTCTGTCGGTCTCTCCATGGCTCTCCTCTGTGTCTCTCTGAACCCTCCCTGGGCCCTTTTATATGAGCCCATGTGATGGCAGTTAGGGCCACAAAGATAATGCAGGACTCTCCTCCTCAGAGCATCCTTGACTTTATCACCTCTCTGGCCAAATAAGGCAAAGTCACAGGTTCCAAGGAGAGGCCACCACTCCACCTGCGGTGGAGACCTGCAGGGAGAGGTCCAGGGAGAAGGGGGTGGGGGACAGAAGAAGAGGAGAGGAAGCGGAGAGGGCTCACACTGGCCGCCAGGCACCTGAGTCTCACTGCCCTCCTGCTCCCACTCAGGTGGCCTCCACGTCTCTGCTTCCTGGTGTCCCCGCAGCGGCCCCCTGAGAACAGCCCTCTTCCAGGCCCCTCCCTGTCCTCTGCCTCCCCTTTCTCGCTCACCACCAGGAGCACCCACTGGCCGGTCCCCAGGACGGGCTGCCCCAAGGTGGTCCATGCTCCCCGCCCCCCACCACCCTGGAGGCCTTTAGCACCAAGGGCACCTCCAATCACCAAGGCAGAGATGGCCCCTGGCTGAGCCCCTGGCCCTGGGCCTGGCTCTGCCCACTCTGCATGGCTGACGGCTGCTGTGCACTGTCTAGGCATAGGCCCCAGCTTGGGGGCTGCCAGGTGGGGTCCTCAGGAGCTGAGAACAACCCAAGAGCCATCCCCACCTTATCTGTGCCAGGCCACCCACACCAAGTCCAGCCTCAGGGTGCCAGCTCCGCCTTCACCCAGCCCTCCTGGCCACTGCAGCAGGCAGCCACCTGGCCCTGGTGTTTGCTGGGCCACCACTTTCCCCCAAGACCACAGTCCTCTCTTGACGCCTCGTTCCCTCCTCACTGGCCGGGGGCCCGCAGCCCACAGCCTCTCTCAGCTCCCACACCCACGCTTGCTGGCACCCAGCCCCAGCGACACACAAGAGCTGCCCAGGCCACAGCCTCCTGCCCCAGCCTCCCTCCACTGTCATGTCTGTGCAGGGCCACCAGGACCTCCTGCCCCAGCCTCCCTCCATGGTCATGTCTGTGCAGGGCCACCAGGACCTCCTGCCCCAGCCTCCCTCCACGGTCATGTCTGTGCAGGACCACCAGGACCTCCTGCCCCAGCCTCCCTCCACGGTCATGTCTGTGCAGGACCACCAGGACCTCCTGCCCCAGCCTCCCTCCACGGTCATGTCTGTGCAGGGCCACCAGGACCTCCTGCCCCAGCCTCCCTCCACGGTCATGTCTGTGCAGGGCCACCAGGACCTCCTGCCCCAGCCTCCCTCCACGGTCATGTCTGTGCAGGACCACCAGCACCTCCTGCCCCAGCCTCCCTCCATGGTAATGTCTGTGCAGGGCCACCAGGACCTCCTGCCCCAGCCTCCCTCCACGGTAATGTCTGTGCAGGGCCACCAGGACCTCCTGCCCCAGCCTCCCTCCACGGTCATGTCTGTGCAGGGCCACCAGGACCTCCTGCCCCAGCCTCCCTCCACGGTCATGTCTGTGCAGGACCACCAGGACCTCCTGCCCCAGCCTCCCTCCACGATCATGTCTGTGCAGGACCACCAGGACCTCCTGCCCCAGCCTCCCTCCACGGTCATGTCTGTGCAGGACCACCAGGACCTCCTGCCCCAGCCTCCCTCCACGGTCATGTCTGTGCAGGACCACCAGCACCTCCTGCCCCAGCCTCCCTCCATGGTAATGTCTGTGCAGGACCACCAGGACCTCCTGCCCCAGCCTCCCTCCACGGTCATGTCTGTGCAGGGCCACCAGGACCTCCTGCCCCAGCCTCCCTCCACGGTCATGTCTGTGCAGGACCACCAGGACCTCCTGCCCCAGCCTCCCTCCACGGTCATGTCTGTGCAGGGCCACCAGGACCTCCTGCCCCAGCCTCCCTCCACGGTCATGTCTGTGCAGGGCCACCAGGACCTCCTGCCCCAGCCTCCCTCCACGGTCATGTCTGTGCAGGACCACCAGGACCTCCTGCCCCAGCCTCCCTCCACGGTCATGTCTGTGCAGGACCACCAGCACCTCCTGCCCCAGCCTCCCTCCATGGTAATGTCTGTGCAGGGCCACCAGGACCTCCTGCCCCAGCCTCCCTCCACGGTCATGTCTGTGCAGGACCACCAGGACCTCCTGCCCCAGCCTCCCTCCATGGTCATGTCTGTGCAGGGCCACCAGGACCTCCTGCCCCAGCCTCCCTCCACGGTCATGTCTGTGCAGGGCCACCAGGACCTCCTGCCCCAGCCTCCCTCCACGATCATGTCTGTGCAGGACCACCAGGACCTCCTGCCCCAGCCTCCCTCCACGGTCATGTCTGTGCACGACCACCAGGACCTCCTGCCCCAGCCTCCCTCCACGGTCATGTCTGTGCAGGGCCACCAGGACCTCCTGCCCCAGCCTCCCTCCACGGTCATGTCTGTGCAGGACCACCAGGACCTCCTGCCCCAGCCTCCCTCCACGGTCATGTCTGTGCACGACCACCAGGACCTCTTGCCCCAGCCTCCCTCCAGGGTCATGTCTGTGCAGGACCACCAGGACCTCCTGCCCCAGCCTCCCTCCACGGTCATGTCTGTGCAGGACCACCAGGACCTCCTGCCCCAGCCTCCCTCCACGGTCATGTCTGTGCAGGACCACTAGGACCTCCTGCCCCAGCCTCCCTCCACGGTCATGTCTGTGCAGGACCACCAGGACCTCCTGCCCCAGCCTCCCTCCACGGTCATGTCTGTGCAGGACCACCAGGACCTCCTGCCCCAGCCTCCCTCCACGGTCATGTCTGTGCACGACCACCAGGACCTCCTGCCCCAGCCTCCCTCCAGGGTCATGTCTGGTGCAGGACCACCAGGACCTCCTGCCCCAGCCTCCCTCCACGGTCATGTCTGTGCAGGACCACTAGGGCCTCCTGCCCCAGCCTCCCTCCAGGGTCATGTCTGTGCAGGGCCACCAGGACCTCCTGCCCCAGCCTCCCTCCACGGTCATGTCTGTGCAGGGCCACCAGGACCTCCTGCCCCAGCCTCCCTCCATGGTCATGTCTGTGCAGGGCCACCAGGACCTCCTGCCCCAGCCTCCCTCCATGGTCATGTCTGTACAGGACCACCAGGACCTCCTGCCCCAGCCTCCCTCCACGGTCATGTCTGTGCAGGACCACCAGGACCTCCTGCCCCAGCCTCCCTCCACGGTCATGTCTGTGCAGGGCCACCAGGACCTCCTGCCCCAGCCTCCCTCCACGGTCATGTCTGTGCAGGACCACCAGGACCTCCTGCCCCAGCCTCCCTCCATGGTCATGTCTGTACAGGACCACCAGGACCTCCTGCCCCAGCCTCCCTCCATGGTCATGTCTGTACAGGACCACCAGGACCTCCTGCCCCAGCCTCCCTCCATGGTCATGTCTGTACAGGACCACCAGGACCTCCTGCCCCAGCCTCCCTCCATGGTCATGTCTGTGCAGGGCCACCAGGACCTCCTGCCCAGGCCCTGCCTGCCTTGCCTGGTGCGCTCTGTCCATCACCTTGGGACCTGTCCTCAGGACAGCCTGACATCCCCTGAGGGAGAGAGGGAAGGCATCACATCCACAGTGACTCACTTGACCCCCCCAGGCTCCGTGGCCCCAGCCCACTGCTGTCCCTGGTCCTTCTCACCCCACTGCTGCCCCTGACTCTGTGGAGCAGAACTTCCCAGAGATGCCAGCTTGGTCTACCTGGGTCTCCACTCTGCCCTTCTTAGGCAGGGCCTCGGCCTCGGCCTCTGCCCTTCTTCAAAGGTACGTACTCTCAGGCTGGAGGGGCTGCCCCCCTGGCCCCCAGCGAGCTCTCCCACTGGCCTCCCCCGTAGACGCTCCCCTGTAGGGGTCGGCTTGGGCCTCCACGCAGGCGCCCCCATGGTCAGCTTAAGGGGCATGTTTGCCATGGCCCTGGAGGCCAGGAGTCCAAACTCAGTGTCGGCGGGGCTGGTGTCTGGCGGAAACTGACCGCGGGATGCGGGCAGCCGCTCTTAGGTGGTCTCTCCTGGACACAGTCTTGCAGAGAGAGGCTCCCTGATTTCTCTTCCCAAAGGACCCCGACCCTATCAGATCAGGGCCCCACTGAGGACCTCATTCGACCCATTTCCTTCTCGCAGGCTCTGTCTCCAAATAAGCCACACTGAGGTCATACTGCCACGTGTGAACTCGGGTGGGACACAGTCCCCAGCCCTCCGGTCAGGAGCCGTGGCTGGAGAGCTAAGGCAAGCTGCCCGAGGCTGCAGGCCCAAATCCCCCAGCCCAACCCCCAGGCAAGAGCAGGCTCAACACTCGGGCTTCTGCTGGAGCCGGCATTACACAGCGCTGACCATGCGGGTCCGGGGACAGCGGCACTGATCACATCACACAGCCACTCCTTAAGTACATGTGCACCCACAGCACTCAGACTGTCACCAGGACACACTTGGAGTCACTCAGACAGGAAGGGCTGTGGCAACGGCAGTGCTCCGAGCCGAGCTGTCCATCCGGCCCCCGCGGCTGGAACGTGCAGGTCACAGCTAGAGCTGGTGGCCCCTCCTCTGACCTGGGACCGCAGGCCGAAAGGTGGCAGCACAGATCCAGGGGCCAGGCGAGCAGTGAGGGGCGTTGTCCAAGGTGGGCTGGGCAGGGCTGGGTCCAGGGCACCCGAGAAAGCCCTCGACCTGCCCACAAGGCTTGGCCTTGTGAGGTGGCCCTGGCCGGCTCGCCCCTCCCCGGGCTGAGACCAGAGGCTGAGACCTCAGGCCAGGATGCTCAAGGCTGCCACCTGGCCTAGGGCACATGCAGCCTGGACGTGCACGAGAAGGGCAGCCCACAGCCCCTGGGGATGAACTGGTCACCTTCCATCTCCCAGGGGGACAAGTCTAAGGCCACACCACACAGCTCCTCAGAGGGCCAGGACTCGAGCCCACCGCCCTGTCATGGCTGGTTAGGTGGCACGTCTCTGTGGAAGGAGCGTCCCCTCCCCAGTGTCCCTCGTCCAGGCGTTGCCTGGCCAGGGTCACTTGCCAGATCATACTCCCTGCTCTAGGTCTGTGCTTCAACTTCTGCTCCAGGGGACATCCAGGGTCAGCGGCCTCAAAGATGGCCTCAGTAAGCCCTGCCTCCTGCAAATCACACCCTACAGGACCCCAACCCTTGAGTAGGGCCTGTCTAGCCACTCGCCCCTCACTCAAAAGGAGGCAGAGGGGATGCAATGTCACTCTGTGATTGGTGGCTTCCATCCTGTGGCAATCTCCCTCTCTTGCTGGCCTTGATGAAGCAAGAGGCCACACTGGGGAGGCCCAGGTGGCAGGAAGCAGAGGGAGGCCTCCCATTAGGGGTCAAGCAAGTGGGCCCTGGTTGGACAGCGTGTGAGCAAGGATCCCCAAGAACCGGGGGAGCATGGAAGCAGCTCCTGCCCAGCCAGCCCCGGCCAGCCCTGGACCCTGCGAGAGCCCAGCCAGGCCCACACAGCCTCCAGACCCCTGCCCGGCGACCAAGGGGATCCCCGTGAGGCCCGCCCGAATCATCCCCTTCACCCTGCCGCCCCCCGAAGGCCTGCACCCCCACCCGCTCCACTCACCTCCGTGGCCCTCAGCACCCCCCATGTGACACCTGGTGTCCTTTTTACTTGTCACCTGTCCCATCTTGTCCCCTCCTGCCAATGTGCAGGCTCCACGGAGCAGGGTCTTCTTCAGGTGTGTGCCAAGGCCCTGCACACCTTCCAGCACTGGGAGGTGCTCCGGGGTGTTAGCTAAGCCAGGCCTCCCTGAGTGGCGCTGGCCGCTGGGCAGTCCCTCTGCGGGAGCTAGGGGCTGTCCCCAGGGGAGCACCAAGACCCCAGCAGCTGGGGGCGTCATTGCTCAGGTGAACTTGAGACCTAGTAAGTTCCTGGCACCATAGGGGGCAGCTCAGGAGCTCCCAGGAGGAGGGACACAGGGGCCAGGAGGAGTGTGGGGCAGCCCTGGGGGAGCCATGACGGCCACCTGAGTGTAGAAACCCCCAGATCCACTGCCAACCAGGGTCAGGAGGGGCCTGGGACAGGGGCACAGAGGGAGGCTCAGCTCCACAGCCGGGGAGGCAGGGCAGGGGGCTGCACCGGGGCTTGCCTGGGGGAGGAGGACAGCACACCGGAAGGTCCACTTGCTGCGGAAATCGCCCTGACACTCCCTGGCAACTTGGCAACTCTCCTCCCTCGGTTCTGCCCTCCCCGGCTCTGCCCTTCCCTGGTTCTGCCCTCCCTCTGTTCTGCCCTCCCCTGGTTCTGCCCTCCCCCGGCTCTGCCCTCCCCAGGCTCTGCCCTCCCTCTGTTCTGCCGTCCCCCGGCTCTGCCCTCCCTCAGTTCTGCCCTCCCTCAGTTCTGCCCTCCCTCGGTTCTGGCCTCCTTCAGTTCTGCCCTCCCCTGGTTCTGCCCTCCCTCAGCTCTGCCCTCCCTCAGCTCTGCCCTCCCTCAGTTCTGCCCTCCCTTGGTTCTGCCCTCCCTCAGCTCTGCCCTCCCTCAGTTCTGCCCTCCCTCAGTTCTGCCCTCCCTCAGTTCTGCCCTCCCTCGGTTCTGGCCTCCTTCAGTTCTGCCCTCCCCTGGTTCTGCCCTCCCTCAGCTCTGCCCTCCCTCAGCCTCTGCCCTCCCTCAGTTCTGCCCTCCCCTGGTTCTGCCCTCCCTCAGCTCTGCCCTCCCTCAGCTCTGCCCTCCCTCAGTTCTGCCCTCCCTCAGTTCTGCCCTCCCTCAGCTCTGCCCTCCCTCAGTTCTGCCCTCCCTCAGCTCTGCCCTCCCTCAGCTCTGCCCTCCCTCAGCTCTGCCCTCCCTGGTTCTGCCCTCCCCTGGTTCTGCCCTCCCTCAGTTCTGCCCTCCCTCAGCTCTGCCCTCCCTCAGTTCTGCCCTCCCTCAGCTCTGACCTCCCCCGGTTCTGCCCTCCCTCAGTTCTGCCCTCCCTCAGTTCTGCCCTCCCTCAGTTCTGCCCTCCCCTGGTTCTGCCCTCCCTCAGCTCTGCCCTCCCCTGGTTCTGCCCTCCCTCAGTTCTGCCCTCCCTCAGCTCTGCCCTCCCTCAGTTCTGCCTTCCCAAAGCTCTGCCCTCCCTCAGTTCTGCCCTCCCCCGGTTCTGCCCTCCCTCAGTTCTGCCCTCCCTCAGTTCTGCCCTCCCCCGGTTCTGCCCTCCCCGGGCTCTGCCCTCCCTCAGTTCTGCCCTCCCTTAGTTCTGCCCTCCCTCAGTTCTGCCCTCCCTCAGCTCTGCCCTCCCTCAGTTCTGCCCTCCCCTGGTTCTGCCCTCCCTCAGCTCTGCCCTCCCTCAGTTCTGCCCTCCCTCAGTTCTGCCCTCCCTCAGTTCTGCCCTCCCTCGGTTCTGGCCTCCTTCAGTTCTGCCCTCCCCTGGTTCTGCCCTCCCCTCAGCTCTGCCCTCCCTCAGCTCTGCCCTCCCTCAGTTCTGCCCTCCCCTGGTTCTGCCCTCCCTCAGCTCTGCCCTCCCTCAGCTCTGCCCTCCCTCAGTTCTGCCCGCCCTCAGTTCTGCCCTCCCTCAGCTCTGCCCTCCCCTCAGTTCTGCCCTCCCTCAGTTCTGCCCTCCCTCAGCTCTGCCCTCCCTCAGCTCTGCCCTCCCTGGTTCTGCCCTCCCCTGGTTCTGCCCTCCCTCAGTTCTGCCCTCCCTCAGCTCTGCCCTCCCTCAGTTCTGCCCTCCCTCAGCTCTGCCCTCCCCCGGTTCTGCCCTCCCTCAGTTCTGCCCTCCCTCAGTTCTGCCCTCCCTCAGTTCTGCCCTCCCCTGGTTCTGCCCTCCCTCAGCTCTGCCCTCCCCTGGTTCTGCCCTCCCTCAGTTCTGCCCTCCCTCAGCTCTGCCCTCCCTCAGTTCTGCCTTCCCTCAGCTCTGCCCTCCCCGGTTCTGCCCTCCCTCAGTTCTGCCCTCCCTCAGTTCTGCCCTCCCTCAGTTCTGCCCTCCCCTGGTTCTGCCCTCCCTCAGCTCTGCCCTCCCTGGTTCTGCCCTCCCTCAGTTCTGCCCTCCCTCAGTTCTGCCCTCCCTCAGCTCTGCCCTCCCTCAGTTCTGCCCTCCCCTGGTTCTGCCCTCCCTCAGTTCTGCCCTCCCTCAGTTCTGCCCTCCCCCGGTTCTGCCCTCCCCTGGCTCTGCCCTCCCTCAGTTCTGCCCTCCCTTAGTTCTGCCCTCCCTCAGTTCTGCCCTCCCTCAGCTCTGCCCTCCCTCAGTTCTGCCCTCCCCTGGTTCTGCCCTCCCTCAGTTCTGCCCTCCCTCGGTTCTGCCCTCCCCCGGTTCTGCCCTCCCTCGGTTCTGCCCTCCCTCAGTTCTGCCCTCCCTCAGCTCTGCCCTCCCTCAGTTCTGCCCTCCCTCAGCTCTGCCCTCCCTCAGTTCTGCCCTCCCTCAGCTCTGCCCTCCCTCAGCTCTGCCCTCCCTCAGTTCTGCCCTCCCTGGTTCTGCCCTCCCTCAGCTCTGCCCTCCCTCAGCTCTGCCCTCCCTCAGTTCTGCCCTCCCTCAGTTCTGCCCTCCCTGGTTCTGCCCTCCCTCAGCTCTGCCCTCCATCAGTTCTGCCCTCCCTCTGTTCTGCCCTCCCTCAGCTCTGCCCTCCCTCAGCTCTGCCCTCCCTCAGTTCTGCCCTCCCCTGGTTCTGCCCTCCCTCGGTTCTGCCCTCCCTCAGTTCTGCCCTCCCTCTGTTCTGCCCTCCCTCAGCTCTGCCCTCCCTCAGTTCTGCCCTCCCCTGGTTCTGCCCTCCCTCGGTTCTGCCCTCCCTCAGTTCTGCCCTCCCTCAGCTCTGCCCTTCCTCAGCTCTGCCCTCCCTCAGTTCTGCCCTCCCTCAGTTCTGCCCTCCCTCAGCTCTGCCCTCCCTCAGCTCTGCCCTCCCTCAGTTCTGCCCTCCCTGGTTCTGCCCTCCCTCAGCTCTGCCCTCCCTCAGCTCTGCCCTCCTCAGTTCTGCCCTCCCTCAGTTCTGCCCTCCCTGGTTCTGCCCTCCCTCAATTCTGCCCTCCCTCAGCTCTGCCCTCCCTCAGCTCTGCCCTCCCTCAGCTCTGCCCTCCCTCAGCTCTGCCCTCCCTCAGTTCTGCCCTCCCTCAGCTCTGCCCTCCCTCAGTTCTGCCCTCCCTCAGCTCTGCCCTCCCTCAGTTCTGCCCTCCCTCAGCTCTGCCCTCCCTCAGCTCTGCCCTCCCTCAGTTCTGCCCTCCCTCAGTTCTGCCCTCCCTGGTTCTGCCCTCCCTCAGCTCTGCCCTCCCTCAGTTCTGCCCTCCCTCAGCTCTGCCCTCCCTCAGCTCTGCCCTCCCTCAGTTCTGCCCTCCCTCAGCTATGCCCTCCCTCAGTTCTGCCCTCCCTCAGTTCTGCCCTCCCTCAGCTCTGCTCTCCCTCAGTTCTGCCCTCCCTCAGTTCTGTCCTCCCTCAGCTCTGCCCTCCCTCAGCTCTGCCCTCCCTCAGTTCTGCCCTCCCTCAGTTCTGCCCTCCCTCAGCTCTGCCCTCCCTCAGCTCTGCCCTCCCTCAGTTCTGCCCTCCCTCAGTTCTGCCCTCCCCTGGTTCTGCCCTCCCTCAGTTCTGCCCTCCCTCAGTTCTGCCCTCCCTCAGCTCTGCCCTCCCTCAGTTCTGCCCTCCCTCAGCTCTGCCCTCCCTCAGTTCTGCCCTCCCTCAGTTCTGCCCTCCCTCAGCTCTGCCCTCCCTCAGTTCTGCCCTCCCTCAGCTCTGCCCTCCCTCAGCTCTGCCCTCCCTCAGTTCTGCCCTCCCTCAGTTCTGCCCTCCCTGGTTCTGCCCTCCCTCAGCTCTGCCCTCCCTCAGTTCTGCCCTCCCTCAGCTCTGCCCTCCCTCAGCTCTGCCCTCCCTCAGTTCTGCCCTCCCTCAGCTATGCCCTCCCTCAGTTCTGCCCTCCCTCAGTTCTGCCCTCCCTCAGCTCTGCTCTCCTCAGTTCTGCCCTCCCTCAGTTCTGCCCTCCCTCAGCTCTGCCCTCCCTCAGTTCTGCCCTCCCTGGTTCTGCCCTCCCTCAGTTCTGCCCTCCCTCAGTTCTGCCCTCCCTCAGTTCTGCCCTCCCTCAGCTCTGCCCTCCCTCAGCTCTGCCCTCCCCTGGTTCTGCCCTCCCTCAGTTCTGCCCTCCCTCAGTTCTGCCCTCCCTCAGTTCTGCCCTCCCTCAGCTCTGCCCTCCCTCAGTTCTGCCCTCCCTCAGTTCTGCCCTCCCTCAGCTCTGCCCTCCCTCAGTTCTGCCCTCCCTCAGCTCTGCCCTCCCTCAGCTCTGCCCTCCCTCAGTTCTGCCCTCCCTCAGTTCTGCCCTCCCTGGTTCTGCCCTCCCTCAGCTCTGCCCTCCCTCAGTTCTGCCCTCCCTCAGCTCTGCCCTCCCTCAGCTCTGCCCTCCCTCAGTTCTGCCCTCCCTCAGCTATGCCCTCCCTCAGTTCTGCCCTCCCTCAGTTCTGCCCTCCCTCAGCTCTGCTCTCCCTCAGTTCTGCCCTCCCTCAGTTCTGTCCTCCCTCAGCTCTGCCCTCCCTCAGCTCTGCCCTCCCTCAGTTCTGCCCTCCCTCAGTTCTGCCCTCCCTCAGCTCTGCCCTCCCTCAGCTCTGCCCTCCCTCAGTTCTGCCCTCCCTCAGTTCTGCCCTCCCCTGGTTCTGCCCTCCCTCAGCTCTGCCCTCCCTCAGTTCTGCCCTCCCTCAGTTCTGCCCTCCCTCAGCTCTGCCCTCCCTCAGTTCTGCCCTCCCTCAGCTCTGCCCTCCCTCAGTTCTGCCCTCCCTCAGTTCTGCCCTCCCTCAGCTCTGCCCTCCCTCAGTTCTGCCCTCCCTCAGCTCTGCCCTCCCTCAGCTCTGCCCTCCCTCAGTTCTGCCCTCCCTCAGTTCTGCCCTCCCTGGTTCTGCCCTCCCTCAGCTCTGCCCTCCCTCAGTTCTGCCCTCCCTCAGCTCTGCCCTCCCTCAGCTCTGCCCTCCCTCAGTTCTGCCCTCCCTCAGCTATGCCCTCCCTCAGTTCTGCCCTCCCTCAGTTCTGCCCTCCCTCAGCTCTGCTCTCCCTCAGTTCTGCCCTCCCTCAGTTCTGCCCTCCCTCAGCTCTGCCCTCCCTCAGTTCTGCCCTCCCCTGGTTCTGCCCTCCCTCAGTTCTGCCCTCCCTCAGTTCTGCCCTCCCTCAGTTCTGCCCTTCCTCAGCTCTGCCCTCCCTCAGCTCTGCCCTCCCCTGGTTCTGCCCTCCCTCAGTTCTGCCCTCCCTCAGTTCTGCCCTCCCTCTGTTCTGCCCTCCCTCAGCTCTGCCCTCCCTCAGTTCTGCCCTCCCTCAGTTCTGCCCTCCCTCAGCTCTGCCCTCCCTCAGTTCTGCCCTCCCCAGGTTCTGCCCTCCCTCAGTTCTGCCCTCCTTCAGTTCTGCCCTCCCCCGGCTCTGCCCTCCCTCAGTTCTGCCCTCCCCTGGTTCTGCCCTCCCTCAGTTCTGCCCTTCCTGGGGACCAGCAGTTCTCCTGGGAGGATCTGCTGACAGCCAGGCTTCCATTCATCTCTTTGAGATGCAGATTTCCTGACTGAGGGGCAGGGGTGCTCCTCCCAGCCCCAGCCTCCCTGCCTCCCACCCGCACTCTGCACCTGGAGGCTCTGCTGATTACCTGCCTGGGCACAGCGCCCCTGAGGGCCCTGCCCGGCTGCAGACCCTCCAGGGACAGGAGGCAGAGCCTTGGCAGGTGGCGCAGCTGCTGTGTGGTTGGGCCTCTCCTGCTGTCCCTTCCTCATGGTGCTCAGGGAGGCCACTCGGACCCACCCCTGAAGCTGGCCAGTCCTTGGGGACACGGCACACCCAGCAAGCCCTCAGCTGTCCTTCCAGTTGGAGCCTGGTGGCCAGGACAGTCAGTGCCACCTGGGTTCTTGACTCTCCCATCCCCTTAGGCCACGTGGGCTGACCACTCCCCCCAGTGTGAGCGTCAAGGTCACCTGTCCCTCCAGGGGGAGGGGAGGTGAGGATCTGAAGGCTCTGGCCTTGAGCCTGAGTACTTGGTGGGTCTCTAAGGCACCAGGTCTCAGGGTGGAGTGGGCCTTGTGTCTGCCCTCAGAAGCAGCTGGGGACCGTGGCGGAGGCCACACTCTTCTGGTTGAGGGACCCACGAAGTGTCCACCCCCCCACCGTGTTCTTCCTGGGTTGGGCACGTGATGCCCGCAGAGCCGACCCCTCACTCTCTGGCAGCGCACACGTGCCACACGGTCCCCAAGGCACAGCACACCAGGAGCAAGTGGCCACTGGACTTGAAGCCAGAGGGAAAGTGGAGGTGGGCAGGGCCACTGTGACCTCAGCTGGGGCTTTGCTGCTGGGGCCAGGACTGAGGCCTTGGTCACTGGGCACCTGCTGAGGCTGGCTTGTCACATCCTTGTGCGTGGCTTCCAGGGTGGGGGTGAGGGAGCCATTCCAGGTGTCCAGAGTGGCGTGGACCGTTGAGTGTGTGCAGCTCGAGTGTGGGGGTGGTGAGCATGAGGGGGTGTGTGTGCACAGCATGCTTGTGTGTGTGTGCATGTCTGTGCACCAGCACTGTGCAGGCCTGTCAAGTGGGAGCAGCCACCCTGCGCCCCACAGCCACCCTGCGCCCCACAGCCCGGCCTTGCGGCCTTCCCTGTGGATACCGCTAAGGGTTGCCCACAGTGTGGCTGCTGCTGGAGGATCAACCAGGAATGTGCACACACACACTCACACTCTCACACTCACTCACACTGACACACTCACACACACATTCTCACACACACACTCACACATACTCTCACACACACTCACATAGTCTCACACACATACTCTCACACTCTCTCACACACATTCTCACACACTCACACACTCACACATTTATACTCTCTCACACTCACACACTCTCACACACACTCTCATACACACTCTCACACATTCACACTCAAAGTCAACACTCTCACACTCACACATATTCACACACACTCACACATATTCACACATACACTCACGCACACACTCACACATAGTCACACAACACTCTCATGCTCACACACACATTCACACACTAACTCACACACACTCACACACTTACAACCTCACTCTCACACACACACGCTGCATTCCCTCTGCTCATCCACTCAGCGAAGCCGCCTCATGCCAAGGCACCCTGGATGCCTGCTGTCCCACACTGCTGCACCCCACGCCCCCATCCCTAGTCAGGCCCATAGAGGCAGCTTTGGCCTCGTCCTGTGGCTCTAAGCCCAATCGGAACACGTCCAGGTGGGCTCATGGGACCTGTGCCCACCAAACCATCCTCCCTGCTGCTTAGATGAGGTCCCCCAGATGCCCACCCGCATCCCGCCCACGGTGGGCATTCAGCTGAGACGTGGGCCAGCGGCCAGGCCCAGGGGCTGGTGTCCCAGAGCCCAGAAGAGGCAGGGAGGCTGGGCTGGCCTTCAGGCTGGAGCTGTGGGGTTCACATGGACGCTGCAGTAGGACCCCGAGCAGAGGGCCAGCTGTGGTGGAGCCCAGAGGGAGGCAGGTGGAGCTGGCAGCCAGAGAGAGGCCTCAGGCCCCCACGGTGCACCCTGCTGTCCTGCTGCTCAGACGGGTGGGGACACCACCAGGAACAACTCGGGGCCCCAGGAGGGCCGGAGCCACTCGGAGCAGAGGCTTTGTCTGAGGAAGACTCTTGTGAAGGGGACGTCTGAGCCCAGGTGGGGGGACAGGGGGGACCCCCTCAGAGGTCAGGCCAGGAGAGGCCAGCCAGCAAGACCAGCGTCCACAGTGAGGCCCGGGTGGGCCGTGGCTTCCTGACGGCCAGTCATCTGGGCCCCCTGGTGCTCTGCCTGCCCTCCCGTCTCCCCTGCAGGAAGAGGAGTCTGCAGCCTCCCGAGACCCGGAAATGAAGGCCGCCTGGGGCCCTCTGGCTGGGGGACAAGGCTGGCTGCCCAGGGCTGCAGGCACCAGGATGGAGGTGGGACGCTGGTGGCTCTGAGGTGGTCAGGCACCCAGCTCCAGGGAGCCGGCCACAGCCTGCTGTCCCCCACCGTGGATGGGCGGCAGGTCCCCGTTGATGACTCACTGCCCTCCAGTGCCAGGTCCCTGGGAGGAAAGGAGATGCTGGAGAAAGGCCCGTCTGCAGGGAGCCCTGTCAGAGGCCGGCGCTGGACATGGCCGTCACCCTCACCACTCCACCTAGAGAAGGCCAGGCCACGGCCTGCCAGGGGCCAGAGCTGGCGTGACAGGAGTGACAGGGACGGGGCACCACACGCACTGCTGCCTGCTCCGACACCTGAGGCCATGGCGGACGACAGGAGTGAGGCCAAGTCCTCGGCTGCCCGTGCCAAGCCCAGCAGTCACCGTCTGTCTCCGGCAGGCACCGTCTGCTGCGGGCTGGCAGGGAGCGGAGCCCGGGGCGGGCGGGGCCCTTGTCAGGAATCGCCGTGAGCCAGGCAGCGGGGAGCCAGGCGCAGGGACGTTGCCACTGTCTCTGAGGAACCCGACCCATCAGCTTGTCCAGGTGACATGGACTTCCCGGCAACGCACTCTGGCCCTTGTGGCCCCTGTGAGTGCCTAGGGACCCTCAGGGTCCTCACCCACAGGTGGGGACACGAGTTCCCACATTGTAGCTGTTGGGGGAATCTGCCCACTTACCTGCCAATGGGGTCCCCGGCGAGTGGTCAGACCCGGGCAGGATTCGCTGTGGACTAAGGGACAGACAAAGAAAGGACAGCGGCTGAGTTCTCCAAAGCCGGACAGCCAAGGACAGTGGCATTCCACAGGGGTCCCCAGCATCTGCTCTTGCCAGCCAAGCCTCCAGCACCCCCAAGGTCTAGCCGAGGCCTCTTGTCCCGGCCACCACAGGTTCCTCACTCCACCCTCTCTGTCTGTCTCGGGACACCGAGGGGTCCCTGAAACCACGTGTGTGACCTGAAAAGCTAGCTGGCAGCTCTGAGACACCAGGACCCTGAGGGCCCGCTTGCTGCCCATGTGGTCATTTCTGAGTTCTGGGACAAAGCAGAAGCTCAATTAACATTTGTGGAGTGTGTGGCCAGGACTCAGCCCAGGGAAGAGGCTAGAAATCAGACCTTCATATGGGACCTGCCCAAGTGGGCATTGCAACTGACCAGCCATGGGGCTAGCCATGGGGACTTCTGCCTTCCACCTAGCTGGGAGTGGGGGGAGTCCAGGGAAATGGAGGCTGCTGCTAAGAGGAAGCCACTTCTTCTCTGTGTGGGGAGAGGCTGGGAGCAGCCAGACAGGGTTGAGAGCCCCACCCATCCGCCTTCTCCAACAAAGCACTGAGCAGTCATCTCATTTAAACTTGAGAGAGAGAATCACCAACCACCACGGTGCACCCTGTCCCTTGGGCCCAGTGTGTCCATGACCATTCACAACTCCATGACCAAGTCTCCAACCAGGAATCTGTCTGCACTGAGAGTCTGTGGGAGTGGCACCCAGAGCTGAGCCCACCCATCCTCTGCCCGAAGCAGCCCTTGGTTCAATGCAGAGCTGGGTGGCCCACCTATGCAGCAAGCTGGTCACCCGTGGTGTGCACACACACAGGTGGGGCGGCCAGGTGGGCAGCCCGAGGGTCGGAGAGGGAGGCGGACCCCACTCCCTTCTTCCACTCCTTATCTTCTTCTCACCCAGCCCGGCTGGGTTCTTCCTCTGCAGTGGAAGGGCGATGATGTCCCCAACCCGGGGGTCAGCACTGTGCAGGAGCAGAGGCTGCGCCTGGCACATGGCGGGTATTTGAGAGAGGGTGACACTTGCCACTTGTTATTATCACAAATAAGAAGTGGAGCCGGAAGATGGACTGCTGCTCCCCCTTCCAGGGGACTTGCCCACAGGCAAAGCAGCCTTCTCAGAATCAGGCTGGGGCAGGTGTCAGGGCAGGCCCGCCCACCGTGGTCAAGAGGCCACAGGGGGACAGTCTGGCATCCCACTGAGGGAGGCAAGAGGAAAGCAGATGTGAGGCAGGAGACCGGCTGGGCTGAGGGCCGGGCAGGGCTGAGGGGCCAGCCAGGAGCGTCCTACCTGCGGCCTCACCTGCTAGGGAGCCCAGGCCAGGGTCAGCCAGAAGGTCCAGAACACCGACCACGTCACCAGAGGCCATCACCGTGTATGTCCCCGTGGTACCCCTCATATGTGGCATCGTGACCTGATCGTTGACGACCAGATCCGCAGACTGTAAGGGCACCTGGGATTCCTATGCACAGGCTGATTGCTGAGTCACCCCGGGGACAAGAGGGTGATGTCCCCTCTGCATGAGGCAGGAGGCAAGACTCAGGAAGCTGGCCACCGAGAAGGACCCTTCATGCCTCACCATCTAACTTCCGGTCCTGGAAACCATGCCCAGGAAGACGTGTGCTCGCAGGGTGCCCAGGAGCTGGCCCAAGTGCCCTGTTAGACTGCGGGAGGGTCTCGGTGAGGGCTGGCCGTGAGATGGGCCCGGGGCTTTCTGGACAAACCCGTCCCGGTGCCATTGCTGATCTGATCCGTGGGTGGCCATGCCCCTCCTGACACTCAGCCTGGCCTTGGCCTTCTCCAATGCCCGGCCCCGCCGTCCTCACCCCCCACCGCACCCCAGTTCTCCAGAAACCGGCCTCCACTTTGAAATGGAAAGTCCTGCCCGGTGCTGGGAAAGCGCTGCAGCCGCCCGGGGCAGGGATGGCCTGATACACTGATCCCGGTTCCTGGGGATAAATGCCCAGCAGCAGGACGGCTGCCTAAGTGTCCGTCGACGGACAAATGGGTACAGCCAAGCTGGGGGGGGTACAGACAGGAACACCAGCTGCCAGACAGTGGGGTGCTGCCCTCTGCAACAACAAGGACAGGACTGGGTGGAGCTGGACACTGCTCTAAGTGAAGGGAGCCAGGCAAAGACCACACGGTCCCACTCCCGTATGGACACAGAGATGGACACAGAGATGGCGAGAGGAGGACGGTGGTTAGCAGAATCCAGGCAGGAGGGCGGGAGGGGAGAGAGGCCCAGGGGACATCGCCGGCCGAGAGGGGCCCCAGGAGCCGCGTGGCACTGTGGGGCGACTGTAGTGTATTTCAAAGGAGGGACAAATGGGGGGTGTGCGGGGCACCTGGATCTGCTCACTGCACACGAACACTCAGTCCAAAACTCACGTGGTACTTCTCACATCGGCACAATTGTTATGTGTCAATTAAAAATGAAACAAAGCTTCACAGAAGAAGAAGAAACCCCAGGAAGCGGAGCGACTCCCACTGCTCCGCTGCCTCTCTCCCCTGGGTCCACCCCGGCCTCCTGCCCTTGACCCCTGACTCGCACCAACCCCCAGTCCCAGGGACTTGCTGGTCACCTCCAGGCTCTGGGGCTCAGCCTCCCGCCCAGAGCCGTGATGCCCTGAGCGGAGCGCAGGCAGCTCTCTCGGGGGCAGGACAGCAAGAGGAGAAGAGGGGACCCTCTGTCACCTGGCTCCTGAGCTAGAGCGACTTTCCAACAACTGGGCTGCGGGCCCCTTAGCCAGGAAGCAAGTTCAGGGCAGTACCTAGAGCAGTGTGCTGGGGTCACAGTCCCTGGGGTCCCCGGCTGAGCCAGAGTGGGTGTGCAGGCCCACCACAGAGGGGTGTCCGGGGGCTACCAATGGAACAGACTCGGGAAGGTCACACGGCGCTGGGGATGTTGGAGGGCCAGCAGCCAGGACCGCACTAGGACCTCAGTAACACCCCCACGTCCAGCCAAGGCCCCGGGAGGCCTGCCTGGGAGTGAGGACCATCCCCAGAGCATGGGCACCCTAGAGCCACCTGCTTTAAGACAGAGCCTTTGGGGACCCGGCCCACTGGGTGCTGGGTGCACGAAGCAAACAGCAAGGGCACTGGGTCTTGTGGCTGGATGCCTGGACAGAGGCCAAGCCAGGGCAAAGGGCCATCCCACTGTGGCCCTGGCTGGCTGCAAGCCTGCTCTCCCTCCTCGGAGCGCCTCATTCTCTGCCTGGGGGGCCAGCACCCCGGCTCAGGGCCAGATGCACACCCAGGTGCCTGTGTTGGCACCAATCCACAGGGGATGAGTGGCCACCCTGTGCCAGGGGGACAGGACCTCACCTGTCTCCAGAGCTCAGGGTGAGCAGACGTCACTGACATGCCATCACAAACAGGTGCAGAAGGTGGAGCTCAGAGAAGGGGCCAGCCACGCTGATGTGGCACGTCCTCACAGAACAGGAAATGCCACCTAGTCCTTCCTGCCAGGCTCCCAGGGGCACTTGTGCCATCTCTCCTTTAGGTCCAGGGCAGAACCAGGGAGAGCAAGGATTTCAGTGCCATCGATCTTCAGTGGGGAACATGACCAGGGAAGGGCACTACATGGAGGGTACCTGGATCTAAGAAGGTTCTAGAATCCACCAGCCCTGTCTCAGCTCAGGCTTCCTGTCTACGCTCATCTCCTTCCCGGATCTCGCTGTGTGATTGATGTGCACACACACGCACCTGCACCGTGCGCACACACCCACGCCCCCCCCACACACACACCACACACACCCAGGGGACAAGGGCAGCGCAGGGTTGGTTGTCCACCTTGACAGGTAATGGCCCCAGGAGTTCCCCAGAGGAGAATTTAGATGAAGGAACAGAGGACAGTCTGCCCCTGTCCTACGTCCTGCCCCCTGTCCCCCTGTTGCTGGGCAGGCTCTGGGGCCAGCCCTGTAGGGGAAACCCCGGCAGACGTAGGATTAGGCAACAGGTGGACTGGGGTTGGGCCTCGGGGTCTGTGGAGGACAGTGGCTCATTCCAAGAATGTGGGCCCGGGCTGGATTCCCCCAAGCCCCCGTGCATCCCAGGGTCTCAACAAAGGGCAACAAGACGGACAGGATTCATTTTCTTACTTGAAAAAACTAAAAAATAAACAAAGTGCATAAAACAGTGGTCTTCAAGACACTGGACATCAGGCAACGAAGGACGATGCTCCCTGCAGGCGGACAATGAATGAGTCGAGACCACAATTGCCACAATTGGCTTCCCTGACAGTTTCCAGGTCTGGGTGTGGCCCTGTGTGCCTGAGGTCAGCAACAGGGCTAGCCCAGGGCAAGGGCTTGGTGGTCCCTGCCAGTGGAGCTGGGGGTCCATCGGTTGAGGACGGTTTGAGCTCACCTTCCAGGACAGCTGTAACCAAGCACCGCAGGCCGGGAAGCTCACTCAGCAAACACGAATTTCTCCCCACACTGGAGGCAGTAGTCCAAGATCCAGTTCAGGCAGGCTGGTTCCCCCGGAGGCCTCTCCTCGGTGTGTGTACATTGTCCCTGTGTCCCCAGGTCACCCTCCCTCTGTGTGTCTGTGTCCTCATCTCCTCTTCCTACAAGGACACCAGTCAGTTTAGGCCCACCTACTGACCTCATTTTAACTCGATTACCTTTCTAATGACACTGTCTCCAAATACAGTCACAGTCTGAGCCCTTGGCAGGGGTGGTTGGTGCCAAGGCCAGCTCACGGCCAGCTCAGCCAGTCCCGGGTCCAGGGGCCGAGGAGGAAGGAACTCTCCAGGCAAGCGTGGAAGGCACTGGGGACCTCCTTGGCCATAGGGAAGGACAGGGACGCCGGTACCCAGGGGAGCTCAAGAGTTCTCCATGGCTCTGGAGACAGGGATTGGGTGGCTCCCAGGATCCTGGCCCAGCTTCTGAGCAGCCGAGGGCTCCTCCTGCTCAGGTAAGTGGGTCAGCAGGCAGGGCCAAAAGACCTGGGGGCTGCGGGAGCCCTGGACGCTCCCGCTCTGCGGTCCACTGCGCTCTGAGGAAGGCTGCTGACGTCCACTGGCTCCGCCGCTCGCCAGCCCCATCCTCCGAGAGCAGACCCAGTATTAAATGCCACTTGGGGTTTATATACTCTGCTCCGACAACAGGAAATCAATGCTGCCACTGAACTTCTGGCAGCGTCTTTTATTAATGCTTTTAATGTCTGACTTGGAGCCACTGGGGACTTCCTGTGGAGGGCCAGCTCTCGTCTGCCGGTGCTACCGTATGCTGTGCACGCACGGGCCATATGTGTCTCTGCAGGAGCACGAGTGGCAGAGAGCCCGTGAGAGCTGCATGTCTGCACGTGCATTTATCATGCTCTGCGTGCGAGTCCGCCGTGTGCAGAGGTGGTGTGTGCTCACAGTCACTGCTGACTCAGGAACATGCGTGTGCACGCATGCAGTGAGCCCTGAGTGCATGGGTGTCAGGTGTCCTTACGTGTGTGTGCACTCTGGGGAACACGCCACAGCGGGCACGTGGCACCTGGCCCGTTGGTGTGAGCGCAGACTCCAGCTGCGAGCTCTCTGCTCTATTCTGGAGAGGGAGAGTTATTTGCATCACTTGGCCCTGAGCGTGACCCTCGTTTTTGTGGGAAATGAACACAACAGGAGTCCTTAAAAATCCATCAGGTCCCGTTCCCAGGCCTGGAGATTTGAAATAAGCCCATGAAAGACCACTGGTAAGTGACATTTCTATTTGGGCTTCCCTGCCTGGGCTTTCTCCAGGGTGATGTTTATTGGTGAGGCCTGAGGAATGAGAACAGGCCCAGGGCATCCTTGGCCCAGCAACTACTCTCTGAGCAACAGCTGCTTGGTGGACCCCCCTGGGCTTCCCAGGGGAGGAGGCTCCACAGCCCAGTGACGGGCAGGTCCCTCTGCTCAACCCACCCGAGGGCTCCACAATCGCAGTGTCCAGTGATGGACATCTCCTGGCTGCCCAGCCGGTCTCCCAGGCAAAGCTGAGGCCATGTGTCTCTCCTGGCTCGTTCCCCGCCCAAGGCAGAGAGCCAGCACCTGCTGACGGCCTGGGACTGGCAGGCCTCGCTTTTGCTCAGTTGTGGGGGTCCCTCACTGCTCAACCCCAGGGGGCCTGGACACAACATTCCTGAACAAGTACTTGGAAGGTGCCTTGAACGGAGTGGTGTCCCTGCAGAGTCACATTGTGTCGCCCTGACCCCAGCGGCCATATTTGGAAATGGGCTGTTGAACTGAGGTTAAACGAGGTCATAGGCACGGGGCCCTCACCCCGTGGAGGTCAGACAGAGAGCCTCCCCGACCCCTGCCCCTCTCCAGGTCACAGTGAGAAGGCGGCATGCACGGTCAGGAAGCAGCCCTGAGCCTGCACCCTGGAACTGGGCCGCGTGTGCAGCAGTCAGGGCGGGACTGGCCTGCAGGGTGCCCGTGGGGCTCCTGGCAGAGAACGGAGCTGGGCACTCCCCGAGGCCGCCCGGGCAGAACCCGCAGCTGGGACCCTCAGCAGTTTCTTCAAGGATGTTCTTTTCCTGAGAACAGACATTTGTGGCCTCCAGGGAGGCGTCCAGGCTGGTCCCTACAGACCCTGACCTTGGCAGAGCCACTCGGTGTCCTCGTGTCATGCCGTCTGCCCCCGCGGCTGGAGGAGGTCATTCGAGGACAGTTATGAAGGCGTTGGGCTCCCCTTGGCCCTGGCTGCAGGCGGGACAGCTCCAACCAGACCTGCCTCCCTCAGAGAGGGGGCCACTCCACTTCCAAGGTGCAGGCAGGCCCAGCTCAAGGACACTTCCTTCTCACTGTGACCTGGGAGGTGCGGGGGTGGGGGAGGCTCTCTGTCCGGCTTCCGCTGGGAGAGGGCCCCACACCCATGACCTCGTCCAACCTCGGTTCCTTCAAGCCCATTTCCAAGTCCGTCCACTGGGGGAGGCCGTCACCGGGTGACTCTGCAGGGACACGGCTCCGTCCAAGGCACCTTGCAACCCTGTCCCTGATCCCCAGCACCTCAGGGCAGTGACCCTGAAGAGCAGGTACCTAAGGTGCCTTCCCTAGACCCAAGGAACAGGATTTACTTGGCCTTTTATTTCTAAAACATCATGGTGGCTTCTCTGGAGGCACACTGCCAAGCCCTGTCCGCTGGGCCCCCAAGCCTCTGCTCCCTCTGGAGATGGGGACCCCCTGATGACCATGCTCACCCTTACCCACAGCTGCTCTGCCCTGGCTCCGGGGATGGCTCGGGTGGGCTGCCTCTCTCTTGCATGATTTTCCAACACCGGGTCAGGGTCCAGTGGCCGGGGGCTCCTTAGCCTTGCGTGAACAGGTGTGTGAGGTGGGCCAAGGGGGTCCCGCCTCACTGCCTGCTCTGTTCTGTGGAAGCCTTTGCAAACCAGCCATCTGAGACGTGTTTGTTCTCTGAAGCGGAGCTTAGCCAACACCCGTCCAAACCGTAGAATCCAAAGCCTATTCTTCTGGATACAGGAGGCCAGGGAGACCAGGGGTCCTTCCCACAGGAACTGTTTTGAGAAATGGTACAAACTGCTCACTATGAGCGGCCATTGCACGCAGAGGTGCCCGACGCCCCACAGACTGCTCACTCTCCACAGGGACCACAGCCCTCCTGCAGCCAGCGGGCGCCATTCCACAGCACCAGGCACAGGAGGCCGGCAGCACATGCAGGTCTGCTAGTGGCCACCAAGCAGGGTGGGCTCCACCCAGGGTCAGATCTGGTTTGTGCACTGGGGTCCCACCTTGAGTCTGACCCTTCGGGAGCAGGGGAGCCTGCAGGATGGGTAACATTGAAGATCCTACAGCCAGGAGACCCCCCAATTCATCCCCTGCACCAGGGGGGCAGCCAGGCTCCTGTGGAAGGGCCTGTGACCATCCCAAACCTGCTCTGAGGACCCAGGTGGCAGGAGGCTCCGGGAGGTGTGAGGTGGAGGCCTCTGAAGCCTGGGACAGAGGATGGTGTAGGAGAGGCTGGGCGGCCCCCTCTGCCAGCCTCCCTGGCCATCCCTGTTCCTGGTGGTCTTCCAAGGAGCCTGCACAAAGGAGGTGGGCGTCCACCAGCAATGACAAAAGGCAGGCGCCCCCAGGGCTCTCTGTTCCCCTCTGTGGCCCAGGGCCTTCCCTGGGACTCTCCAGGGGTGGAATCTGGCTTGGCCCTTCCCAGCAGGGCCGTTTTTGTCACAGAGCCAGCACTGGACAGCTGTGAGAGCCACAGAGACTGACCCCCCAGGGAGCTGCAGAAGGCAGAGGGAGAAGCCCAGTCCCAGGAGGGCGGGTGACAGCCACGGGGTGGTCTCAGTAGACGGGGACAGCTAAGAGGAAACACAGGAGGGGGTCCTGGCCAGCCGGCCCTAAGGGGATCTGGCTGAGACTGCCAGGGTCTCCAGGGTCTCCAGACCGCGCTGGGGAGGGGCTCTTGCTAAACAGACTCAGCGAGATTCTTGCCAAAACTGGGCTCTCGAGCTGTGCCTGTCCAAGGGGAGCCCTGTGGAGCGTGGCCCTGAGAATGCCCACCTAAGGGCAGGGCCCAGCCCTGGAGGCCAGGTATTCCGTGGCAGAGACCACAATTGTGTTTCCCTCAAATCCAGGGAACGAGGTGGTTCCGCTAATGGGAGCCAACGTAAGCAGCAGATGGCCCTCAGTCTGTGACTTTGCCCCTGGCAGGTAGCACAGATTTCCAGAAACACCACAAACCAGGGCCTGGCAGCAGCTGGCCAGGCCTGTGTGAGGAAGGCCGTCTACGTTATGATTCCAAAATTTCTTTTCTGAGATTTTGATAGCTGCACTTCCACACAGTTGGGTTTATATATTTATATGATGAAAATTGCTACAAATTCTTTGCTGAGACTGAACCCACAAGCCTCGCCCAGTGCCAGAGGTGCCCTGCCTTAAAGAAACACGAATTTGTAAGCAAAGGAATCTCCAGGTGTTGACCCAGACAGGCACAGCAACGGTGACAGCAATGGGGAGACCCTGCAGGAGACAGAGCAGGTCCACACAGAGGGCTCAACACTGGCCGTCAGCACCCAGGGAAAGGCATCCCAAGGTTAGCCGGCAAACGCGGGGACGTTCTGAGAGCAGAGCCCAGGCTGGCGGGAGAAGACGGAGGCTTCTGTGCGGAGGGCAGGAAACCATAGGCAGCAGAGGCCGTGGGGCTGGAGAGCGGGTGCTCAGGGCCAGGCACAGTGGGGAGGATCTGCGTCAGGGTGCTCAGGAGAAGAGCCCAGAGGAGAGAAGCCACGGGCAGGCGTAAAGACAGAGCCCAGGGAGGGCGGAGGTCACCGCAGGGCAGAGATGGACCCCCAAACTCCAATGGGGGCCTCAGAGTGGAGGGGCCTGTCAAATGCCACGGGAAGCCAGGAGAAGTCCTCCCTTGCTGAGAAACAAGAAAAATGCAAGACTGAGATCTTCCCAAAGCTGCCAAGGAGGGGAAGCAGGTGACCCAGACGGCCAGACACCGCCGTCCCCAGGCGCACAGGGGTCCGCAGGAGAGAGCTCGGGGAAAAGGACTCTGAACCTAGAGTGAGTGTTCGGCAGAATCATCGCTTAAACATGATGATTCAGGAAAGTTCACCGGCACCCGCAGAAATGCCCACCGACTGGGCGAGAGGGAGCTGGGCAGAGGAGCCCACCAGGGCAGCCAGATGATCACATCAGTTTCCTTGTCACCTTTTGAAATAAAACAAACCAAAGGAGTCCGTGTCTGGAGAAAAGACAAGGAAAGAGACCTACAGTAAGTGGAAGGAAATCGAGCATGACGGGTCGGGGTGGAGAGACGCCTGTGGGTACGGGATCCGCGTCCTGCTGGGGGCACAGGCGCGCTGAGAAGCCTGAGAGGCACAGCCTGGGTTTAAGTCCAGGGCAGACTCCCCGGGAGCAGCGTGGCCATCCAGGGGAAGGAAAGGGAGGAGGAAAGGTGAAGCCTGGAGAGGATGAAACTGGGCGCAGGACGGAGTCCGGAGACTGCTCAGTCGGGCCTGGGAGTGCACAGGGTCTCCCACCTGGGCTAAGGAAGACCACCACCGTGGCCTACTGTTTGCAGCTCTCCCGTGGAGCCGGAGGACCCAGGCTGGCCGAGGACACACAGCTGCAGAAGCCATCATGCTATGCGGGTCAGAAGGAAATGGGGTGCAAGATCATCACCCCAGGGAAACCACCACCAAAGGCAGAGCGCGCCTGTGTCCAGGGGCCAGGGCTGGCGGGCAGCCCACGTGTGCACATCACTCCCTCCAGGGCACCATCCGACTGCGGGGCCAGCACCCTGTGGGTGCTCGGGGTGCACTGGGGGTGCTGGCCCTGCCTGGTGCCCACAGGGTACCTAGAAGGTGTGATTCTGCCCTATGAGGAGGACAGACTGGGGTCAGCCCAGGAGATGCTGGTCAGAAACCTCAGGCATGCCCTCAGGCCCGAGGGTGCCCTGTCACCAGAGGGCACATGCCCCAGGTCCAGACTAGCACCTGCTCAGACCCAGCTCCCCTGCACCGCTGTGATCCGATCCGCCACTGGCCTCCGTCCCCTACACAGAACACGGAGACAGGGGAAACCCGTAAGCTAAGACGTTCTTTACCCTGAATTCTGAGTCGGGCCTTAGTAACAATAAACACAATCATACTAAACGAGCCACTGAGGTGCTCTGCATGCGGGCTCTGGGCCAACCTGGGCTCTCTTGAGGAAGCAGTAATGCAGCGCGGCCATGGTCCCTCTGTGGCGGGCAGTGAAAGGCCCCAGGAGCCGTGTCACAGTGAGCCATGGTCGTTCAGAGCCGGCAGCTGAGGGCAGGTGGGCGTGGCCAGCGTGGGGAGCCCCAGCCTTGTTCCCCACCTGAGCTGTCCCGTGTCTGCAGTCCCCCAGGCCCGAGCAGTCTGATGTCATCTCCACAGCCGGGTGGGCCGGGGACAGGCAGCCAGAGCAGAGCGCCTGCTGTGAGCTCTGTGCCTAGGTGCAGGCACAGGGAAGGGGACGTCCCACACAGAGGGACCTGTGACCACACCTAGAGCAGTGGGCGTCCAGCACCCCACGCCTGCCTGAGCACCCCGGCCCATGTGGCTCTTGTCCCCGACTCTGTGCCTCTTGGCTGTTGGCCTGTTGTCATCTCCAAGTGCCTTTCCCTTCCCACCTAAGAAAGGGACAGGCTCAGGGACAGGCGGGCACAGCCTCCACTCTGTGTGGCCCTCCCTCACCACCCCCCACACACGGGGCAGACGCTGGCCAGGGGTGAGCAGGGAGGACACACACAGGTCTGCACCGGGGCTCGAGAAGGGTGGAAACGTGCAGTCCCTGTGGCCTTGGCTGCCTGAGGTGCCAAAGCGGGCCCCACTCCAGGTGAAGGGACTGCAGTGGCCAGCACAGAGGTCCAGATTCACTCAGGCTGGACAGAGAAGGTGAGACAGAGCAGGTCCACTGACCCAGCGGAGGAAGGCCAGGTGAGCCTGGAGGTGAGGGGAATCGACCCGGGAGGCCGCTCCCCACTCTCCAGGCCAGGCACAGAGGGGGAGCTGTGCCCGAGGGGAGCCAGGGGTGTGAGCTAAGGCTGGGAGCACCCTCCTGCTGCACCACAGGGCCCAGAGGGAGGAGATGACCAGTGGCTTCTACCGTCCCCCTGGCCTGGTGGGGACTCCAGGAGCTGACTCCAGGACAGCACCGAGGGTCAGTTAGTAGAGCGCTGCTACCCCGCTCCCTGCATTCGCTCAGTCCCAGTGAGTACCTCCCATGAGCTACGCAGTCGTGGGCTTGGGGACCCTGCCTCGGGGGGCATGGGAGTCCAGGGGGCCTGTGAATATGAGGTGGGCTGCAGACTGAGTGCAGGACCAGCCAGAGGGGCCCAGGGAGGATCACTGCTGGGGCCACCGTCTGGAGGGAGTTGGCGGGAGGTGAGGGCAACGTCCCTGGGCAGGAGGCAGCCTGGCAGCAGGAAGCCTCCAGGGTGCCAGGGTGCCGGGGTGCCAGCTGCAGATGTCAGGCCTGGAACGTCACAGTAGGAACCGGGCCTGCAGCCAGGAGGGAGCTGGGCGGGGTCCAGGCTGGTGCTCACTCCCAGCCCAGGTTCACCGGAATCTTCCACCATGCTCCGAGATACCCAGAAGGAAGAGGGTGGGGATCATGGGGTCCCTGCAGGGACAAAGGCTTCCTGGGCACCCGAGGAGGCCGCCCAGAGCAAGTATCTGATAGCACGGAAGTGCATGTCCATATGTCCAGACGGAGTGCCCAGAGGCTGCACGACTAGGAGAGGCAGAAATGTTTGTGACAGTCACCACACCAACTGCTCATTCTATGTAAGTAGCTCAAACCGATAAGAAAAACACTAAGCCACACGCAGAAAATGAGCAAAGGACATGAAAGGACAGTCCCAGAATAGGAACCTCAAATGCCAAGCACACACGGAGACAAGTCAGCGGCACCCGGGTGACGAAGGGAGTCCCGCCCGGCCACAGCCCCAGGGCCCTCCACCTTCCAGTGGGCTCAGGCTAATCACCCCCGTAGTCAGAAGCTGGGCGTCCTGGGCAGCAGCAGGACATTCACCAAAGGGTCCTGGTTGGACAGGCGGGCCCCCACCCCACCCTGAGGACCCTGCTGGGAAGGGACACCCTGAAAGGACAAGAGGCTTTCAAATGCCCGTGACCCTGGACAGTGAGCAGGGGACCAGCCCAGCCTCCAGCATGGCCAGGCCCAGAGGAGCCTGCTGCCACCTCCAGGGACTCAGCCTGAGCCTCGGCGCCCAGAGGAGCAGGGGTGGGAGAGGCAGGAGGACACAGGATGCACCTGCACGCGGCTGCCACCATGGCACCGATGGAGAAGCTGAGAGGGACGGCCGCTGTCTGTGGCCAGGCAGGCACGTGCAGGAGGACCACTCGGCGTCCACGGAAGGAAACTCCCTTCCGCCCCTCCACGGGAAGCTGGGGACTCAGTGACCCAAACCAGCCGCAAAGGGACCAACGCCCAGTACTTCCTCTGTGCCAGCCCCTGGAGGGGCCAGTCCCCTAGCATGCGGTCACCAGAGTCTGGGGCAGGGAGGGGGCCAGGGTTAAACAGAACAGTTGGGGACGTGGAGAAAGTTCTGGAGCTGGGGGGGGGAGCTGCACACAGGGGGGTCCCCTGGTGCCACTGACCTGGGCCCTCAACCTGGTTAAGACGGTAAACGTAGTCACATAGAGCCCCGACTCTGGGGCAGCGGGGTGGCCACAGTGCTGGACCGTGTCCACTAATGAACACACATGATCACACACTCCCTGGGAATGTTCCTGGCCGCCGAGCGAGCCCGAGACCCGGAGGTGCTGGTGAACGGCCGCCCCCTTGGAGTTCCTGCTCCTCTCCTCCCCCTCTGTTCAACACGTGGGGACTCCCTCGCCACCCCAACTTGTGCTCGGTCCCCCCGGGGGATTTGAGGCCCCCAGTGGGCACCAGCAACCTGCTTTCTAATGACTCCAGACGCCTTCAGGCCCCTTGAGGCCCATGGCCCGACCCCAAGCCTGTGACCCTGCAGACCTCCCCGCATAGGCCCTCGTCCCCAGCAGCGGCACGGACACCCCTCTGGCCCACAGCGGCCCTCCCTGGACTCTGCCCGAACAATGGCCTGCTAGCCCTCTGCTGCCAGAAGCTGATGTTTGGAGGGTCAGCAGAGCTCCACTGACTGACACAGGTGGGCAGTAGGAAATGACCCTCGGTGCCGTCCAGGAGTCAGCTCCTGGGGAGCATCTGTAGAAACTGAAGCCCAGAGGTGGCAGGCATAGCACCCCAGTGCCCCAGATGGTGGGCAAGCTGGGACCCCCACACAGGCCTCTGCACAGCGAGTTCCAGGAGCTGGGCACCTTGCTGCACCTCTCAGGTCCCCCTCTGCCTCACCCCTCGGGTCCCTTGCTTCTGTTGTGGGCAGGTGCTCTCCGAGGTCCCTGTCCACAAACCAGAGACGAGGCAGCCCTGGAATAGCCCTTGCCTGGGAGTGTCCACACAGAGCAGGGGCTTCCTTCTACCCTGGCCAAACCTCACTCTCAGGAAAGGCCTCTGACGGGCTGCACCAGGAGCCCCTGGGGTCACGTGGGGCCTGTAACGGCCTCGGCCTTGGCCTGTGTTCAGCCTTCAGGCAGGAGGAGGAGGCCTGTGAGTCGAGGGGGGCTGGCAGGGGAGAGGACACATCCACGCAGAGCTTGGAGCATCAGCTCGTCAGCCCACAGGTCGTGCCAACCCAAGGGCAACCCAAGTCCAGGCTGCAGATGGAAGGCACCTGGAGAGCCAACAGGGTGGCCAGTCCAGAGGCAAACACACCCTGGGCATGGGCTGCAGGGAGTGTGGCTCCAGGTGGGGAGGGCCAATGTGCTACTGAGGGGTCAGCTGCTGACCGAGTCCACGTGGTGCACGCGTGGTCAGGACGTCCTCCGCCCCTGAACACCCAGGGTGCCAAGGGCCAGCCTGCATGGACAGCCACGGCTCGGGCTGTGCTGCACCAGAGCCAGTGCTTTTCAAGTCCCCTCCGAGGCACTAAGTGTGGGGCCTGGAGTGTTGAACGTGGCATTTGACCCACAAGGGCCCGCCTGGCCATTAAAGGGCCACTGGGGCCAGAGATCAACCTGGCAAGTGCTGACACACACTTTGTCAGCAGCCTGGAGCAGGCGGCCCTGCGGCGGGACCGGCCAGAGCTCATGCAATTGCAAGGAGCACCTCAGAGCATGGAGAGCTGCCCCTGAACTCAGAGGCAACAACCCCATTTAATTCTGCTGCATTGGTCTGACATATGCGCCATCAAGTGTCCCCAGTCATTTTGCCAAACAGAAGAACTGTCCCTCCATGTCTGGGAAATAAGATTCTCCTTCTAGAAACCCGTTGGGGCTGGCTCAGGGCCAGGAGGGCCTCGCCCCAGGTGGCTCTCAGCCTGGGGGTCTCGGAGGCCTTGCATGAGCCCCCTCAGCCCCCGGGCTGGCAGGAGCAGAGGGAAAGCCTTGACACGGCCCGCCTCCTGCCCTGGCCAGTCCCGCATCCAGCAGCCTGCCCTTGCAAGGTGTCCAAGGAGGTCACTGCAGGACCCAGTTCCCAGGCATCTGACCTCTGCAAAGAGACCAGCCCCCAGAGAGCAGCGCCCCGTCCCAGGCCGCACAGCTGCTCTGAGGAGAAGGCAGGTGGCCGTCTCTGACCTGGTGGCCAGCCCCATCCCTCCAGCTCTTCCTGAATCCAGACTTTGTGGGAGGCCAGACGAGCAGAGCAGAGGCCGGGGCAGCAGCCTGAGCCTGCAGGAGGGCAGTGCTTGTCACCGTCCCCTCTGCCTCAGCTTCTGCACCTGTGGGCTGAACGGGTCCAGAGGGGATCTCCGAAGCCCTGACTCTGAACCCAACAGCACTCGCCTTGACTCCAGAATCCAGAACCAGGACTGGAGGAGTGGACGGGGAAGGCTTGGCCCGGCAGGAGGGAAGCTCCCGCCCCCACCAGCTCCACTGGACGGAGCAGGGGCTGCGGTGCTCAAGGCCTGCCCCCACTCACATCAGGGCCCAGGCACACACTGTCCAGCTGGGTCCACCCTACGCCTGGTATCAGAGCCGTGCCACGTAAAACGAGAGCCCGGGTAGGCAGGCTGGGCAGGGAGCCCCAGGCACACGCCAAGCTTGCTTCACAAAGCCATGATCAGGTGGCGTCAGGGCTGACGTGACCCAGTGACCACCTTGGCCCAGTCTTGGCACACGGAGCGCTGGTTCACAGCCGTCTGCAGGAGGAGCGCGTGCACCCTGGGCAGGCACTGCCCAGTGGACACCAAGCTCCCCACAGGCGAGGAGGCCTGTCTGGGTGTCCACGTCCTGTCCTCCCTGGAGTGAGGACCGGGGTGCAAGGAAGACATGGAGCCTGCAGACCCCCACGCCCACCAGCCGTGCTCACCCGGGGAGCAGGGGAGCATCCTCCTCCCCACGGCACCCCCTACCAGGGAAGTGCACTCAGGACAGAACAGAGGAGAATAATCACGGGTTTTATGAGGGCTTTTCCTTCATTACATGTATATGTGTTGCTCGTGTGGAGCTGAAGGTGCACTTTTCTGCTGCCCTTCCACGTTATGGAGACGGGGACGGCCCTGCTCCGGGATCTAGTTCTCCCACTGGCTATGAGCAGGTCCCAGGAGGCACACAGTGCCCTGTTCCTGGGGACCACAGGGCAATGGAACATGGCACCTGGCCAGAGGGTGGAAGGTGCCCACCTGAGGGAGGAGCAGGACGAGGAGAGGGACCCTCAGGGCTGGGGGAAGGGGGTTCCATCAGCCCCCAAATTTACTTCCCTGGAACCTCAAATGGGTCCTTGTGGAAGTAGGGTCTTTGTGATGTGATTCAGTGAGAAACCCCAGACAAAATCCCTGGACGGGTGAGCCCTGGATCCAATAAGAAGAGGAGAGGGAGGTGACACAGAGGGCAGTGGCCAGTGGTGAGGGGCAGAGGTGGAGTGACGTGGCCACCAGAAACTGGAAGGTCAGTGACAGACCCCCTAAGGACAGAGGGAGTGTGGCCCATGGCCACCTCGACTTGGGCCTCAGCCTCCAGAATGTGAGACAATAAGTCTGGTGCCACTCGGTTTGTGCTTCTGTGTCACAGCAGCCCCAGGGGACACCCAGACACCAGGAAAGAAACCGCCGTAGAGACGTGGGGGCCCAGAAGAGAGCGAGCCGCTCCTGGGCCCTGTCCTCGCTCCAGCCTGCAGGCCTCTCTGCTCCCGCCTGTCGGGGGCCATCCCACGTCTTTGGGAGGAGTCTGGGTAGGGCCTGCGTCCATAGGAAGCACCTCAGGCTGGGCACGCGGCACACCCCCCCAAGGTGGGCACAGCTCTCAGCAGACAGTCCCAGCCCTTCCTGGCCACGTCCCCAGTCGGCTGAGCTGTCTTCCACCAAACTAGTCACCTCCTACTGACCACCCAGCTTGGCCATTCTTTCCATATTCTAGATACATGTACTTCGATGGACAGTGTGGTTTTCAGAAATCTTCCACTGAGTAGGCGACTCCGTCCTCTTTCAGGATCTTTCACAACGTTTTAAAGCTTCCCCGAAGTTCAATCCACCAATGGTTTCCCCTGTAGGTTATTTTCAGTGTCAAGTCTAGGAATGCTTTGTCTATCCAACATTAAAGGTTTTCTCCTGGGCTTTTTCTTTTTTCTGTAGAATTTTCATTTTATGTTTTACCTTTAAGTCCACAGTTCCTTTTGACTTGATCTGGTTTAGGGCGAGAGACTCCAGCTGAATTCCACATTTTGCCGTGGATGTCCACGTGGTCTACACCATTGGCTGACAATCTGTCCTCCACTGAGGGATTTGTACCTCTGCCAGAATTCTGTTGAGCCTATTTTTGCAAGTCCATGACTGGCTTCCCCTTTTGTTCTGTCCACCTCTGCGTTTGTCCTTCTGTGGCCCACAGGCTGGAAACCACAGATGTACAGTGGGTCGTGAAATCAAGTGGACCTCACTTTGTTCTTTCATTTTTCCAGACTCCTTCAGCTATGCCAGTTCTCTTGCCTTTCCACATAAACTTTTAAATAAACTCATATTTTTTAAAAAATGTGATGAGATTCTAATACGAACTGTATTAAAACTGTACATAAATCAGGAAATAGGTAACATCTTTACTAAGTTAGATTTTTCAATCCATGGACATGGTATGTCTCTCCATTCCCTTCATTTCTTTCATTAGCTGTGTGAGGTTTTCAGTCTAAAAATTTATTGTTTTGTTTTATTTAGACCTAAGCATTCTATTTTTAAGTGACTGTAAATTGTATTATAGTTTAAATAAAAATATCCATGCGTTCAAGGATATTGTGTTTAAGAAATATTGATTTTTGTATGACCTTGTGTCCTGAAAGTTTCTGAGCTCATTAATTCTATCTAGATGGTTTCTAGTTTATTTGTTCTATCTATTTTTGTAGGTAATTTGACATTTTCTTTTTTTTTTTTTTGTTCAATTCACTATTTTATTTATTTTTTTTTATTGTTGGTCGTTCAAAACATTACATAGTTCCTCATACATCATATTTCACAGTTTGATTCAAATGAGTTATGAACTCCCAATTTTATCCCGTATACAGATTGCTGTATCACATCAGTTACCCTTCCATTGATTGACATATTGCCTTTCTAGTGTCTGATGTATTCTGCTGTCTGTATTATTCTCTACTATCCCCCCTCCCCTCCCCTCCCCTCCCCTTTTCTCTCTCTACCCCTTCTACTGTAAATCACTTCTTCCATTTGAATTATCTTGTCTTACCCCTCCTTTCCTCTTATATGTCATTTTGTATAACCCTGAGGATCGCCTTCCATTTCCATGCGATTCCCCTTCTCGTTTCCTTTCCCTCCCACCTCTCAACCCTGTTAATGAAAATCTTCGTCTCAAGCTCTTCGTCCCTACCCTGTCCTTGTTTCCTCCCCTTATATCAGAGGAGTCATTTGGTATTTGTTTTTTAAAGATTGACTAGCTTCACTTAGCATAATCTGCTCTAATGCCATCCATTTCCCTCCAAATTCTATGATTTTGTCATTTTTAAATGCAGAGTAAATACTCCATTGTGTATAAATGCCACATTTTTTCTAAATAGGCAATTATGTTATTTGCAAATAGGATTTCAGTTTTAGCTTCTTTTTTACTTTGTAGAACATTCCTTTTCTTGCCTTATTGCACTGGCTAAAATTTCCAGAATTATATTGATTCTAAGTTATAAGAACCAACATTCTCACTTTGTTTCCAAACTTAGGGTTAGATTGATCCATTTTTTTCCCACCATTAACTTAGTGGCAAAATTGTTCACTATAGATTTTAATTGATTGCTTTTTTTCAAGTTGAGAAAGTTCTCTTCTAATTTCTATTTTTTGAGAATATTTATCATGAATGAATATTAAATTTTTTCAGATAATCTTTTTGGCATCTATTATTTTAATCTTATTTTTTACTCCTTAGCATGTTCAGATAGTAGAGTATGTTGATTAATTTTTAAATCTTGAAACTGTCTTGAACTCTTTCTATGTCTTGGTTTATAATTTTTTAATATATTACTGATTATATTAATATTAATATATTACTGAATTATGTTTACTTATATTTTGTTAAGGAATTTTGCATTTGCATTCATCAGGATTATTGGTCTGTAGGGTTTTTTGTTTTGTTTTGTTGTTGTATTGTATTTCTGGTTTTGGTAATTCTAGCTTCATAAAATGAATTAGTAAGGATTCCCTCCTGTGCTATATTCTTGAAGAGATTATCTTGTATTGGCAATAATTCCACTTTAAACACTTGTTAGAATTCTCCAGTGAAGCCCTCTGGTACTGTATATTTCCTTTAGTTTTTCGATTATTTCCCTATTGAAATCACCTGTTTGTGGAAGATGGGGCACAGAAGGCCAGGCTTTTCAAGGACCTGGCCCACTCATCGCTGGTGTTCCTGCTGTTCCTCGTCACCCTGTAGATGTCTGCATGTATCCTTCCTCTCTGATATTGGTGATTTGGGTCTCCTTTTTCCTTTGTAATTCTTTTTAGAGGTTTATTAATTTTATTGATCTTTTCAAAGAACGCCCTCTTTGTCTCATTGATTGTATCGATTGTTTTTCTGCTTTCAATTCCATTGATTTTGGTTCTTGATCATCTCTTGCTTCCCATCGGGTTGGGTACGTTGCTCTTTGTTTTTTAGGTTTCTGAACTGAAATCCTGGATTATTCATTAGGAACTTCTGATCTTTTCAGATCTATGAATTCAGGGCTACAAATATCCCTCTCTGTACTGCTTTGTCTGTGTCCCCAATTTTAATATGTCGTATTTCAGTATCATTCCATCCCACTTTCTAAACAGTCCCCAAGGTCTCTTTAGCTGACATAATGCACGGTTTAGAAGTGTGATGTTGAGTTGCCCAGGGTTTTGGAGATTTCCTAGTCTCAATTCCATTGTGGGCAGAGAACACATCCTGCACAGTTCTGGGGTGTTGCATCTGCTGAGCCCTTGTGTGGCCCTGGACATGGTCCTCCTAGACACATTGCCACGGTGTGGGTGGTCGTGTGCCCTTGCTGCTTGACGTCCAGCATCCTGCCGGCTGTTGGGAGGGGCTCCAGGCATCAGCCCCTCTGGTGGACGTGCCGACTTCTCCTCTCAGCTTGTTCAGTGTTTGTTCACACACTTGGCCGCTCTGTGGCCGAGTCCCTTAGGGGTTGAACTCTCAGACGACAATGTCCCTCTCTGTCCTGGGCCAATTTCTTTTCTCTGAATCTTGTTTTTACCCTGGTGGACATAGAGTCCCTCCTCCCTTGACCTGTCTCCGTTCTCTGTACTCGGTGGCTGGGCACAGGCACAGTGTTGGAAGTGGGGACGCTGCTGCAAGGGAGGGGCAGCTGCGCGAGCCACAGGTCTCCCGCCCACCACCCGGAGATGGCCTCGTGGCCACCAGGCCATGGTGCGCCTCCTGGGGCCTCCCCGGGCTCTGCCACATGGGGGTGGAAGCCCAGGCTGGTGGTTGCAGGGGTGCCCGCACGGAGCCCGGCCGCACTCCCCTGGGCCGTCCGGGACTCCCTTCCTGGCTCCGTCACTGCTGGAGATAGCCTCCCTGGTGCTGCCCACACCCAGCCAACGCAGTCTCTCTGGGGACATGGGGCTCATGGCGAGCATTCTCTGCGGGACCCAGCACCCAGGCCGTGGGCTCTCGGCTTTGGCCCTGCCAAGGGGCTGAGTGGCTCAGTCCGTCCATGTGCAGATCCAGGAGCTGGTGCTGTGAGCAGGGGAGCCTGGCTGACCTGGGGGACAGTCCCCACCCCCACCCCCTCTGTGCCTAGGGGCCAGGGCTGACCAGTGGACATAGACCCCAAGGCTTGGCAGGAAGATGACAGGTCATGACAAAGGCAGAGGCTGGCAGACAGCCTTGTCCACGTGTCCTGCTCACCCTGCTGGGCACTGCTCTCCTCTGGGGCAGTCAGCAGCCACCCCCAGATCTGGAGACTGAGCCCAGTTCCTCCTGGCACAAGCACAGGCAAGGACCATCCGTGGTCCTGCCTCTGAGCATCTGGGTCCTGCTCCCTCCCCACGGCAAGCCACGGCCCACACTGCAGCCCACCAACTCCCGCTGGCCTCCCTCTGCCACCCGAACTGAGTCCTGGGTTCCCGTCACCCCTGCACAGCCTCCCAGGCCTCAGCACCAGGAGGTTCCTCCAGAGGCTGAGTAACCATGGTCCTGCCTCCTGCCTAGGACCCTCTGGAAGTCCATGCCCTTGGTGGTCATGCAGGTCCTAAAAGGCTCATCCACGTCTTCTCCACCCCCCAGGCCACCCTCCCTCCCCCTGGTCCTGCATCAGGTCCCCGCTATCCTTGAGCTCAGAGCGCTTCCTGCCCCTCCCCTGGCCCGAGGACCTCCCTGCCCACCTGCCCGACTGGCCAGCCCTCCCCAGCCTCCACCTGGGGCTTTCCTGCTGCCCTGCCCTGCCCCAGCCAGAGGGCCTCCTGGGCAGGGCACAGCTGGCCCTGCCGACGCCTGCTGCTCACTGGCCCGTCTGCCCCTGCGCAGGAAGCACTGGAGGGTGGACAGAGGGGAACAAAGGACTTGCTCCTTAGAAACTCCACGTGACAGGATGAAGGCCGGGGTGCGGGGGCCAGTGTCTGATGGGGACACGGAGACTTCCGGAGACGAGGCTGGGGCTGCTTGCTCAACCGTGGAGCTGGTCTTAACGCCACCAAATTGTACTTAAAATGTTTGGGGTGGTGAATAGCATCATGTGTATTTTACCAAAATAAAGTTGAAGATCGTGGTGAATTAAAAGCACCCAGGGAAAACAAGAAGACTTTAAAATGTGTTGCTCGGCCTCATCCTCAACTCTATTTATAGAAATCTACCCGAAAAAAGGACCCTTCAGGTCTGGCACGTGCAGGGTGCTCCCAGGAAAGCCGGAGACACCTCCCAAGGAGCAGCAGGAAACAAACTGCAGCTCAGACACTGGGCGTGGCCTGTAGGAAGACGTTTATGGAGAGAGCTTAAGGTCAGTATTTTCTATGATATAATAATCAGGGAGACACATAGGAGCCAAGTTTTAAATACAATGACTTTTTGAACCTGTCTTTAAGCTTAGAAAATAAAGTGATAGTGAACCATCTGAGTTTAATAGTTTGTACTTGGGAGCTTTGGTTTATTTTTGCTGTTCTTCAGTTATGAGTTTATGATTCTGTGAAAATGAAAGTTAATGTAACTGAATCGTCAACCGAAGTTAATAATTCTAACCAAGTTAATCATCTTCACTATTTTAAAGCCAGTTTGTAGACTTATTGAAATGTTGTAAGAAGAAGAAAGAGGCAGAAGTGGGGGCACTGCCAGTCATCAGACCCCTGCACCCCTAAGAGAGCTGTGGGAAGGGGCATGATGTGGGGACTGGCCTCCAGGCACAGCCACCGCAGGACCAGGCCACTGCTGCCCTGTGCCCAGTCTGGCTGTGTCCAGGGTGTGATATAGAGGGGGACGGAATCCCTGACCCCAGAGCGGGGGAGGACCAGTGCTCCCTGACAGACCAGGACCCCAGCCAGCTGCTCGGGCCTGGGGGAGCCCGACACCCTCACCCTTCTGCCTCACGACTCAGGAGGCCCTGGGGCTGCTCCCCATGCTGCAGGTGAGCAGGGTCAGAGACCCAGCAGGTGCCCACGCCGAGAGGCCATGCAGGGCTGTGGGCCCCAGGAGGCTGGTTCACCTGAGCCCGGACCAGAGGTTAGCAAAGCTGGCCGGGGTGGAGCCAGGTGCAGTGACACAGGCCTGTGACCCCGCAGCTCCAGAGGCTGAGACAGGAGGATCATAAGCTCAGCACTTAGCGAGACCCTTCCCAAAATAAAAAAATAAAAAGGGCTGGGGTGTGGCTCAGTGGTAAAGCTCCCCGGGGTTCAATCCCCAGTACCAGAAAAAGGGGTAGGGGACGTGGCCGGAGCAACCCTGGCGTCCTCCTGCAGCGGCCTCTCCAGTCCCTGGGCACACTGGGCTCACCGACAGGCTGCACCTGCTGCGGTGGCCACCCACGGTGGGCCCTCTCCTCGTGCTGGGGACCACGGCACTGAGGACTACTGCAGCTGGGCTGTGGCCTGCTCCACCCCAGGAGGAGGCACTGTCCTTCAGTCACCTGTCCCTCGAGGGAGGGCTCTGTGCAGGGCAAGCTCCCAAGGCCCTCGCTGACGCTGGGTGGCCTCAGTGACAGCTTTCCCCAGAAATCCTCAGTAACCTGCATGTGGGGGACCCCAGGGGCCCAGAGGGGGACTAGGGGAGAGGAGAGCACCAGGCACAGACGTGCCAAGGGAGCACCCCAGACCCTCGCGTCTCGGCTCCCAGCTCAGGGGAAAGGAAAGTCAGGGAGCAGAGGTCCCTGCAGAGCAGAGCTCCCGGAGGGCCCGAGGACCCTGCTGTCCCAGGAGGTCACCGGGCTCCACTGTGTACCCCATTCACATCCTGAGGTCCTACCCACTGGACCTCAGAGTGTGGACTTACCCAGAGATGGGGCCCTCTCCCGCACCGCGCTGGGACCCACCCTCCCCTGCTGGGGGACACTAGTGTGCCCTCTGGGCCGCTCAGCTCAGCCGCGGCACAGGTGCCCTTCCCTCCCTGCCGCCCCCAGTCTGTCTCCACACCCACCCACCCCAGCCCGGGCCCAGGGTGTGTCCATGACCTTGATTTGTGGAGATCCCGGGTCTCTGCGTCCAGAATGGTGGCTTGGCTTCCCAGGGGGTCGCGGCAGGTGGAGGCCTCGGGGGTCTGGCACCCAGGAGCAGCAGGCCTGCTGTGGGACGAGCCCAGGAGCCACCTGGAACAGCACTGAGGACAATGTCCAGGTGAAACGAGGGGCAGTGGACTGGGTGCGGGCCGTGCCAGGCCTCTGAGCACCTGCCCTGGAACCTGAGGTGCTGGCACCGTTATTTCTGGTCACAGACAGGGAAGCCACAGGATGACGAAGTCAGCCAGTGTGGTCCAGAAGAAAGAGGTCGGGTACGATGGCCAGGCACACGGATGCCCACAAGAATGTGCCGCCAACGGCTGGTGGGCATGAGTCTTTCCCGTGCCAGGTGTGCAAAGGCCCCGTGGCCAGAATCAGCCCCCCATACTAAGGGGGCGGACCTCGCGCTGCCCACCCCAGCACCCCCAGCACACGCGGCTTCCTCTTCCAGGCCCTCCTGCTCCCAGGTCTCCGTGAGACGCCAAGCTGGGTGAAGACACGGAATCCACGATGTGAATCCACGGAACAGGTGGTGACCGTGGAAATAGCACACAGGCCACGCCAGCTGAGAAGCACAGCCGGGAAACAGTCGTGGAGATGAACGGCAGCCCCCTGGGTTGTGGGGGGGAGATGCCCACAGGCCACGGGTCCAACAGGGCTGACGGCCACACTGCCCAAGGAGCTCCTGCAAATCAGCAGCAGGTCGCCCAGCTGAGAAATGGGAATCTCTCCAGAGAGGACGGCCCAGCGGCCACCTCGTGTTTGTGAAGGTGCCAGCGTCCCTGAGGCCACCAGAGCCCCATCTGTGGGGCTGGGGTTGTGGCTCCGTGGTAGAGCACTTGTCTCCCGTGAGGCCCTGGTGCAACCCTCAGCACCACACAAATAAGTGAAGTAAAGGTCTGTCCATCTACAACTAAAACCCCACACCATGAGGATGGCACTGCCCGGCAGAAGCCGACCGGCGGGGAGGGTGCGGAGACGCCGATGCTGGCAGTGTCCTGGGTACGGCACACAGAGAATCCCCACGCAGGAGGTCCCTGAGAAGTCAAAGACAGAACTCTCACATGGCCCAGCTATCCCACTGCTGGGGACATAGCCAAAGGAAATGAAGTCAGTATCTAGGAGATCCATGCTCCACGTCCACCGCAGCAGTCTCCATGATACAAGATATGGAATCAACCTTGTGTCCCTCAGCAATGAATGGCTAAAGAAAAATGGGGTAGATATACCCAGTGGAATAGTATACAGCCCCAAAAGGTGGCATCCTATCATTTGCTTCAACACGAATGGGCCTGTTGTGAAATAAGCCTGTACCAAAACACTAACACCCCAAGATCTCACCTGTGTGATGAATCTAAATAGTTGGGCTCTGAGAAAGAGCATGCTGTGGGGTTTCCAGGGCTCGGGGGAGGGGAGGGGAGATGCTGGTCAAAGGTATGAAGCCTGCCTTGTGCAAATTTAAGAAGTCCCAGAGGTCACTGCCCGGCATGGAACAAAGAGTCGGCAATCCTGCAACTAGACGGGAACATCTACTAAGGGCAGATCTCATCATGTGATTTTATAAAGGAAAGAGGAGGGGGAGGGGGGAGTTGAGGAGGCGGAGGGGGGAAGTTGAGGAGGGGGATGTGTTTCTAGCCCAAGGTGCCGGGATCACGCGTGCATATTCACCTGTGAGCTCACCGTGTAGCGCTCTGCATCCCCACCACGCCTCCGCAGAGCTTTTCAGAAGAGGGGCAGAGCTGGGAGCCCGGCACGGTGCCCATCTGTCACCTCCAGAGCAGGGTGCGGCCGTGTTGCTTCAATTTCATGCAAGAAGCATGTGTTCGCTTCCTAAGCAAAGGTGCATTTCATTTAAGAATAAATAAAATTAAAAGCCTTTCACGGGCCTTCAGCTGTGGTGGAGTCTGTGGTGTGGCCCTCCGGCTGTGGTGGATGTCTAGTGGACTGTGTGAGTGACACCTCCCAAGGCCCAGGAAGTTGAGCCCTGGTGCGTGGCGAGCGCACCCCGACTCAGCCGGTGAGTGTCTCTCTGTAACTCCTACCCACTGCAGAGCCGCCCCAGGGGCAGGTGGGCGGGCCCCAGGACAGGAGGTGGAGAGAGAGGACCCAGGTCCATGCACAGGAGGCTCCAGGCCACGGGAGTGAGCTCCCCTCAGGTGGTCCTCATTTTCAGTCAGGTCAATGGGCTCCGTGAACAGGAGCAAGCGGGTCGGAGGGTCCAGAACAGCCCGGGGGCTCAGCAAGGTGGCCTTGGTGTGCCCCTGGTGCTCACCGGGAAGCTGACCCGGGTCCGGAGGCGCCCAGCCCCGTGTGCAGGGGGAGAACCTGACCATGGGAGAGGGACCGGAGGCCGTGGGGAGCACTGGGGCCAACGACTGGTCCCCAGAACTAAGTAGAATCACTTCCTCCTTCACTGCACAGAAACTAATCTCAGATGTGGCGGACCCCCACGCTGCAGAACAAAACTCCAGGAAGAATCTGAGATAGGAAGGATTATTTAATTAAATAAGATCTGAAGGCCCCTGGCCTTCAAGGAAGAGTCATTGAAGCTATTTTAAAATTAAAACAGCTTATAAAAGGAAAATGGCCGCACTGGCCAGGGACAGTGACGGCGGTGCCCGGAGCAGACAGGACGCGAGGACCCTGCAGAGTGAGTACCTGCCAGCGGGAGAGTCCCGCGGTGTGGAGCAGAGGCCGAGGGACCAGGGTGACGGTGCCCGAGGAGGAGCAGGAGTGTGAGCTCACACCCTCCCCCACTCAGCCTCACGCCGACCAGAGGCCAGGCCCATGCCCCCCAGGACCCAGACTCCGCGGGGAAGGGGTGGGACCCGTAAGGCAGCAGGGCCCGCTGGGACACGGAGGCCACTGGTACTTGAGGACAAACCACCAGCTGCTCCCCGGGGCTGTCCAGAGATCACCGAGACGCAGACACCTGGCCAAGCACAAGTGGCCCGTCCAGCAGAGCCGGGGGCCCCTCCACAGCCAGGAGGCTGCTCTGGCTCAGGGGCAGGGCCTGGGCCCACAGGTCTCGTCCTGGCTGGCAGCACCTGGGCGGCCCCACAGCTCAGGGTCGCCCTGCACCAACCAGGGAGGGCAGGGCTGCGGGGCTGAGCATGCCTGCCTTACCCTGCCTCAAGACGGAACACGGGGTGTCATCAGGAGCCAGTGAGGGGCCTCTGCGCTCCCCAAAACGTGAGAATAGGAAAGAGCTGCCAAGAGGAGGGTGTGTCCCGTCCCAGGAGCCAGACTGCACGTCCTGACTGCCCACTGCATGGAGGGCTGGAGCAAGGCTTGGCAGGACAGAGCGGGCGGCAGTGGCACATCCAGGAGCATGGGCTGGAGCGGGCAGGGTGCGGAGCCTGCACAACTGCTGTCTGAATCTGGGAGGCCCTGAGAGGGCAAGACACTGCTGCAGGACGGCACCTGCTGTTCTGAGTGCCCGGCGGCCCCTGTGAGGGGCGGGCGGCACAGGGCAGAGGCTCCTGGCACAGGCACAGGAGCATGGGCCAGCATGGGCTTCGGCACAGCTGCGACAGCCCAGCTCCCCAGAATCCTGCTTGAAGTGGACGTCCACCAAGCAGCTCCACACCCAAATCTCCCTTGAGAACTCAACTGATTTGGTTGGAGTCGTGATACTCTGAGAGTTGAAAATTGCTCTGTCCCAGCCACCCTTGGAGACGAGGGTGCCCAGGGACTGTCCTGTCCTCGTACGTCTAACTTCAGTGAGCCCTGCTGGGCGGACAGCTTAGTAGGCTGGGTTTTCTAGAGGAGGAGAACCAGCAGGAGATGGGAGAGGTGGAGAGAGGAGGCAGGGAGAGACAAGGGGT
This sequence comes from Urocitellus parryii, assembly GCF_045843805.1. Classification (NCBI taxonomy): domain Eukaryota; kingdom Metazoa; phylum Chordata; class Mammalia; order Rodentia; family Sciuridae; genus Urocitellus; species Urocitellus parryii. Next base: position 2,192,890 of record NC_135537.1, on the reverse strand, counting down.
AGCCTCATGCAGGAGGCAGGGGTCAGGTGCCAGGGTCAGGGAGCTGGGCAGAGCAGCGGTGTGCTGGGTTTGTGCCCTCTAGTCACTCTCTCCCTTGCTGCAAGGAGCAGAAGCTCACAGCCCCTGTTGAAGGTGGATGTGCCCAGGGTTTGCACTCCCCCACGGCATGTGGCTCACCCGAGAGAGGCTTACACTGAGGCACCTGTCTGCAACCTCCTGGGCTTTGGCCAGTGGTGGTGGGAGAAGGAGCCCTGGGCAGCTGCCTCTCTAGCAAGGGAGCACGTGGGCAGCCTGACCCTACACCCAGCCTGCAGCCCAGCAGGACTCACCCAGCCAGACCCCGCAGGGCACAGACCATGAGGCATCCACTCCCAGGCTGCTGAGAGGGGACCCGGGTATCAGGCAGCATCTAAGCAGGCGACACGGGTTCACCCAGGGGAGGAGGGACGCAGGAGCCCAGCCCCAGAGAAGGAGGAGGCAGTCCAATCCCCAGAGTGTCACTGCCACGAGAATCTCAAGAACTGTCTCTCCAACACCAGCATTTCACCGGTCGCAGCGACGCCCACAGTTCTGCAAGGAACTAAACTGGGGCAAGGAACGGGAAAGAGTGCGGGGGCTGGTGGCACTTAGGGCTGGTTGTGCTGAGGTCTACACTTCCTGCCATGGGGAAACCGGGGATGCTTCAGGACGAGGACCACAGGACCCAAAGGTCTGGGCGCCGTGGCCTGTGCAGTTCCGGGCATCCTGCGAGCCACGGGCACCCACTCGCCATGGTCCACGTCTCCACCAGCCATGCCCGATGCCTTGCCCAGCCCTGGCCATGCTCTCAGAGCTGCCGCAGTGGAAACACCCCCTTTCTGCTCGCCTTTTGTGGGTCTAAAATAAACATGTGCCCTGAAGATAAAGGAAGAAATTCAAAGCTGTGTCTAATTATATATTAATAGCACAAAAACGCGCTGGCTGGGGGCGTGTCAAGAAAAAGCAGTGAGCGCCACGGAGACTCCCAGGAAGGCTGGGGGCGGGCCGTCCACAGACAGCTGCTCCTGGGGCCAGCCGTTGCCTGGGGCTCAGGTCCCTGTCTGAATGCACAGGAGGGAATTAGGACTAGGGGTGTCCATGGTTCTTTCTGGTTCCCCATCTTTTAAGTCATTGTTCTTGAATCCCAAGAGCCATGAGTTCCGGGCCACCTTCTTCCTCTTGATGGCACACCTCTGCTTGGTCCCTGGGGTCTCCTCCCCACAGAGAGCCCCTGCTCTCCCTTTATTCCAAGGTCATCCATGCCGGGAGTCATGTCCCACCTCCCATGAGCCTCCTGACTGCTCCTGCCCCATGCCTCCTACCACACTTCTCCTGGGGCCACCTCACCTGTGCACGGTCAGCAAGGTTCTCCAGGACACCACTGACCCTGATGGCCAGAAACCTGGTCCCTGTCTGGCTCTGACACTGGGACCTGGCCCGTGACTCTGCCCTCTGAACTCCCAGGTAAGGACCCTCTCCTACCATACAGTAAGACAGGGTTGTCATGGTGATTCAACCAAGAATCATGTGTGGGGAACACACATAAGATGGCCCCCGGGACTGGCCAGGGTGGAGCCGTGGGTGTGGATCTACTGCCATCTAAACAATACAAAAATAGGCAAAAAGTGTGGATTCAGGATACTGGACAGCAGGGAGCAAGGCGGGACCAGGAGAGTCGGGAGTGGCCAGGGGCACCTATAGCTAACTCAGCCCAGAGCTGGCTAGAGAGACTGCCCAGGCCGCAGCCCTGAGGGAACCAGGCAGAGCCGGGAGCCCTGGGCTGGGGAGACCCTGGGGAGACCAGGATCTGACCGCCCTGGAGGAGCTGGTCAGAGCGAGCACCAGTTTGCTGGGGAGTGGTGTTACCTACACCATTATGCAAGGATAACCCTGCCAAGGCAGGTAAGAAGTGCCCCAGAGGATCCGAGGGGAGACGCCACCCAGGGCAGCAGTGTGCCGCCCAGCGGGCCAGAGACGCAGCAAGCCACCAGAGGAAGAGGTCAATGGCAGTGGCTTGCAACTGAGGAGCTGGGCACCTCTGCCCTCCCAGACACCTCTAAGATGAGAGATGGCCACCAACTGGGAGAGAGTAATTGTGAATCATGTGTCCAATAAAGGACTGGACTCAGAATGAGCAAGGAACTGGAGGCACTCCACAGTGAGCAGACAAACCCCGCACTAACCACGGGCAAACGACCGTCTCCAAAGACCTCCAGATGGCAGAGACGCGCGTGGAAAGATGCTCACAACCGCAGTCACTGCGGAAATGCAAATTAAACCACACTGAGAGGGTGCTACACATCTACAAGAATGGCCAAGATTAGAAACTAAACCTCAGAGCACCAGATTCTGGGGAGCAGGTGGGGACACAGGAGCGGCCCCTGATTACCGACGTGGCGTGGCGGCGCCCCTGCCTGGCAGGCGGCAACGGGTCTGCATGTTCAAACACAGACCCATGCTGAGACCAAGTCCCTCGTCACGCCCTCCCTGTTTACCTGATGAATCGAGATTTGTGTTCTAACCTCCAAAAAGTGTACATGTGATGTCTATAAGATCTTCCTCCATGATCACCCCAATCTGGAAACAAGCCAGGTGCCCCCAACAATGGCGTGACAGGCAAGCCCAGAACGGTGCAGTGCTTCTGGGGAAACAGAGGGGGCGCTGCTGCACCAGCCACAGGGACCCATCCAAAGGGCACTTGGCCAAGAGGTCAGACCAAAGGGCTGTCCATCACGTGACTCCATGTGGCCTTCTGGGAGACAAACTGGTCGTACAGAGCAGAGCAGTGGCTGCCGGAGCCTTGTAGAGGGAAGAGGGCTTCTGAGCAGCCACTCAGGGCACAGCAGGGTGGCCCAGGTCATGCCTGTGGCGAACCCACAGAAACATCCATCAGAGGGAACTTGACTGTATCAGCTCTTTTAAGCAGTCAGTGAGAGCATCAGAAGCCCAGGATGAACGCCACACATGGGCAAGTCTCGTGAGATTACAGCGGCTTGATCAGCCCTCTCTGAGAAGTGCAGGGGCCAGCCAGCTCCCGTGGGGCTCAGGACGAAGGCCCACTGGGACACACTGCTCTCTGGAGGGTCCACTGCTTCTCCCCAGAGTGGCTGGCAATTCTGAAACTGGACGTTGCTAGATGGGACCTACATAGATACCGGCAGGTAATGGGAGCCTGGCTTCTCAGCAGCAGTTGACGGAGTGGCCAGAGGAGGAGCAGCCCAGAGCCCCAGGGCTGGCTTCAGGCCAAGAGAGCAGGGCAGCCCCAGTCACTGCCTCTCATGCACAGGTAGATCCATTCAGGGCTAACTGGAAATGCGCCCAGCTTCATGCGTACACCTGTGATACCTACCATGACTCACCAGAGGTCCCAGAAGCTGGGAGAGCCCAGGGCCACAAGCACAGCCAGGGCCCAGGTTCTGGTGTCTAGATATCCCTGTCCACCTCTCTGCAGAAATGGACAATTCTAGGGCTGAGCAAAGAGGAGGTAAGCTGCACCTGGAGCACACCATAGAGCCAGAGAGTAAGGAGTCACTGACGGACCGATGGAGGGTGGGTTGGTGGGCAGATGGGCAGATGGATGGAGGATGGATGGATGGATGGATGGATGGTGGATGGAGGGTGAGTTGGTGGGCAGATGGGCAGATGAATGGAGGGTGGATGGATGGAGGGAGGGTTGGTGGGCAGATGGGTAGATGGATGGAGGATGGATGGATGGAGGATGGATTGGTGGGCAGATGGATGGAGGATGGATGGATGGAGGATGGATGGTGGATGGAGGGTGGGTTGGTGGGCAGATGGGCAGATGAATGGAGGGTGGATGGATAGAGGGAGGATTAATGGGCAGATGGGTAGATGGATGGAGAGTGGATGAATGGAGGGAGGGTGGATGGATGGAGGGAGGATGGATTGGTGGGAAGATGGATGGAGGATGGATGGATGGAGGGTGGATTATGGGCAGATGGGCAGATAATGGAGGATGGATGGATGGAGGATGGATGGATGGAGGGTGGATTGGTGGGCAGATGGATGGAGGGTGGATGGAGGGAGGGAAGGTGGATTGCTGGGCAGATGGGAAGATGGGCAGATGGATGGAGGGTGGGTGGAGGGAGGGAAGGTGGATTGCTGGGCAGATGGGCATATGGGCAGATGGCTGGAGGGTGGATGGTTGGGGGAATAGGAAACAGGTGTGCCATGTCAAGCAGATACTGAGTGGAGTCAGACTGGAAGAGTTCCAGTGGCCAAATCTAGAACAATTTGAGCAAAAAAATACATAATTAAGCCAGGCACAGTGGCGCACGCCTGTAATCTCAGCAGCTTGGGAGGCTAAGATAGGAGGATCACAAGTTCTAGGCCAGCCTCAGCAACAGTGAGGCACTAAGCAATTCAGTGAGTCGCTGTCCTTAAATAAAATACAAAAGAGGATGGGGAAGTGGCCAGTGGCCCAGTGCCCAGCCTCCCCCACTTGCTGTGCTTCTCTCAGCAGATCCCCCAAGTGCTCGGGGACAGCGCCCTCCAGGGTGTAGGCTCAATTCTGCAAGCCGCAGGGCCACAGAGGCGCCAAGGCCAGGAGAAACAGGCAAAGTGCCACAGGTTCCTGGACGGAATCGGCGCACCCAGAGGACAGCGTGGGAACCTGAGGTCAGGTCTGAGTCTCAGGAGTGCCTGGTCATCGGAATAGAGACGCACCGCTGCCCGCCTGAGCTTGGGGCCAACTTCATGGGAGCCAGCAGGCAGTGCAGGGTCCCCTCCGTTCTGGTGCAGAGACGAGGCGCACAGAGCCCTCCACCCACAACACTCACAGCGCCTGACGGAGGGTCCCGGTGATGGCCCATGGACACTGCCTGAGATACATGTCAGCTTCTCTGTAACCCTAAAGTTACCCCAAAGTAAGTTGAAGAAAGTCTGCCCTTACATCAAACACAAGCGGCTTGGCCAGGAGTGTGGGCGGAGGAGCTCTCCCGGGGGCTCTCTGCCACACGGTGTCCAGGCCTCCCTCTGTACCAGTGTCCGTGCCTGCCCGAAGGGTGCTTTCCAGCCAGCTTTCAGCTGGCCCAGGCTCCCTTCCTCCTGTGTGGATGGCCTTCATCCAGGGAGGCCACAAGTGGCCACACCCAGTCAGCACCTAGCTGGGCACCAGCTGGGTCCCTCCCCACCACGGCCAGCCCCAGAGCCAGGGGCTTCCATCCTGTGGGCACAGAGGGCAGGGTGGGGCCTGGCTGGCAGGCATGAACCATGGAACCCGTGTCCCAGGTGGGTATGGGACCCTGCACCCACCCTTGAAGAGTGGACAGCAGCCCAGCAGAACCAGGGGGACATGGGACAGGCCTGCCTGCTTCAAGCCCAGGGCCAGGTGGAGGAGCTGGGGGGGGCCCTCGTGCCCTGGCTGACCTCAGCACCGACATCTGCACCCCACCTGGGGCTGCGGACCCCCGTGGGTCAGAACCCCCCATTCCTGTGAACCAGGAAGCGCAGGACGCAGCTCACCCTGTGGGACGCACCTGCAGCCCTAAGTCGAGCGGAGTGCTGGTGCCCGGGGATCTCATCAAGGACACCCTGTGTCCAGGAGGGGACAGCCACGGGATGCTGCCGGCCTGGCTGCGCTTGGGTCGCCACTTTCACTGCTCCACCCCCTCAAGGGGCCTTCAGACCCACCAGGACAGGAGGGGAAGACACAGAGCTTCAGGTGGGACCAGGACTCCGGCACGCCGAAGGGGACTGTACTGCAGACCTCCCCAGAGCCGAGGCTCAGGCCAGACCCGAGGGTGAACTGTGCGCACTGCTGGGCGTCCCCTGGAAGGGGGGCCAAGGCTCGGGCCAGCCCCACAGCCAACCACGGCTATCACGAGGCCTGAGCAGGGCCGCGCAGCGCCTCCCTGGGAACAGCCCCACAGCCGCCAGGAGAGCTGGCCATTGCCCAAAATGCTGCCGAGGACCCAGGGTGGCTGAGACGGGAGGACCTCTGAGGCCGTGGGGGCGAGCAGTTGGGCCTTCTTTTTCTTTTCTTTTTTTAAATATTTTTTACTTGTCAATCATTTTCTTTCTTTATTTATTTAGACGTGGTGCTGAGGATCGACCCCAGGGCCTCACACGCGCCAGGCAAGCGCTCTGCCCCTGGGCCCCGGCCCCAGCCCAGGGTTGGGCCTGCTTGAAGATCTCCTTCCCGGCTCTCTCGGGTGCTGGAGGGTTTCCTGGAGCGCTTCCCCTGGTCTGACGGAGAGGACACTGCCAATCACCACCCAAACCTGCTGCCGGTGATTAAAACAGCATTGGTTTCCACGCCAGGTATTGCCAATTTCCCGGGGTTTCTCAGTGCTCATCGGTCACAGACGCACATAGTAACATCTCGTGGAAGACGCCGCGCCTGTTTGGGTGGGGAGGTGGGCTCTGGACAGGAGTGACGGGCCAGAGTCGGCCCCGTGACACAGGGACCGCGTGGAGCTTCCTCATGCGGTGCCCAGATCTTGAGTAGCTTTGAAATCTTTGATCACAATGAATACAGTCTGTGAGAAATTGGAGAGAGGGAGACCCAGGGAAGTCACTGCGAACAGTCCGGATCCCCAGGAAACGTCCTCAGCGTTCTCTGGGCAGAAAGAGTGCAGACTGTCAGAATCTGTTGCTGTCTTTGGAGATCACATTCATGACAGTGGACCAAGTCCATCTTTCCTTCACTTTAACTGACCCGGAACAGGGGCGGCAAGCTCCTCCTTGGGTTTCGCAGGCCTCCGGTGTGGGTGCCCCTGCCCACTCCACACTCAGCCCTCCCCGACGGAGCACAAAGGCGGCCACGGTGCCTGGTCAGGGGGAGCAGGCAGAGCCACGCGCCCCTGGAGCTTGCTTTGCAAAACACCATGATCCACTGCCCCTGCTCTAAAAGATACGTGCCTGAGAGAAGCAGGAGCAGTGTGTCCCGTCTACGGCAGGTGTAAAGGGGAACACGGGACTCCAGAGCAGGAAGGGGAGGGCACGGGACACGGGCCACTCGTCCCACACCTGGGGCTGCCACCTGCTCTGCAGACCTTTTACAGAGATGAATAACAAGCCACTCAAGAGGGTGAAATGGATCATAGAATATCTCAATTAAACTGAGGAAAGAAACAAAGTCCGAGTGGAGCCAGCAGGAAGTCCGCCAAGAGCAAGATGGCAGACTTCTGCAGCCTCCTCCGGGCCACTGAGACAGTCAGATCGGATCTCACAAAGAACAAGACCACTGCGTCCTGCCCACCAGGAGCGGCCAGAAATACGAAGATAGAGATCAGTTACAGAAAAGGCACCGAGAAGACCAGGCCCCCACCCACCACAGAGAGGAGGCTGCTGGAGCGCAAGACGCCACCGCGGAGCTCAGAGCAGTGGTCAGAGACCAAAGGACTCGGCTGTTGACCAGCGCGCACCTGATGGCCGGGCGCCGCGGCGTGCGGAGGCTGACAGTGAAGGCAGGGGAGGCTCCACCGTGCAGGGGAGGCAGCCACATTCTTTGGGGTGTGCCTGATGGGACAAGGAGGTGGGAAGTCAGCGAGGACGTGAGCCTGTGCGGCACCTCACAGCACAGCCGGGCACTGGGGGACAGCCCTCCGCACAGCAGGACTCCGCGGGGCACTCTCCAGGACGGGACTCGGGCCGGGGGCCACCTGGGCATAGTTAAGCAGGGAGTCATTCCAGGCTGCTCTCGGGTCGCGTCGCGGTCAGATCTGAGTCCTCAAAAGCTCGTGTGGGACGACGCAGGAGCAGCCAGAGGTGAAGAGAGGTTGCGAGGGCCGTGTCCCAGCCGGGGACCATCCACTGACGTGGACTGTGTGGTGGCAGTGGGCAGGTGGGGTGAGCTGCAGGAGGAGGTGCGTGGGGTGTCCTTTGGGGCCTTTATTGTGTCCCTGGTGAGTGGAGCTCTCTGCTCCCTGGTCGCTTTGTCCTGAGCTGCTCCCCTCCTCCGCCCCTTTCTGCCATGCGTCCTGGGTCACCTCTGCCCAGAGCAGTGGACGCAGCCATGAGTGGTCCAGGACTCCGGGAACCACGAGCCCTAAACAAACCCCCTCCCCTAATAGTGTTCCTGTCAGGCCTCGGGGCTCCCTGACCCATCGCAGTGAGACTCAACTGAAGTGGGAACCCTCCGTCCTGCAGGAGTGGGTCCCTGCGGAAACTGAGAGGCCTGAGAGGCCAGAGCTGCCCGAGCTGCCCGGGGCAGGCACGGCTGGCGGGAACGGGAGCCCTTCTGGGCTGCAGTGTCCAGGACTGCAGACGGCGGGGCAGAGGTAGCCTCCCGAGGCCTCCAGCTCCTGGTGCTGCAGCCTGCTGTGTCGGTGTGAGTCCCTGCAGAGTGCCCATCACTGAGTCAGGCCAAGTCCTCTCCGGTGCCATCCTGTGAGGCAACTGGGGGCTGTTATGCCAGGGGCCAAGGGCCAGAACAAACCTGCTCCAAGACAAGGTGTGTGGACGCAGCGGCCTGTGGGCCTGTGGTCAGTAGCCAGGGTCAGGAGGACTCAGGAGCATTGGGTGGACTCTGGGGTAGAACCCCATGCCACACTGTCCCTGGGGACGTCCCCAGGAAGTGCCTGGCCCTCTCACCTGCTGGAGCCTGGGGCTCAGAGAGGTCGGGTCCCCACCCACAGTCACACCCAGCCAGAAGGGGCACAGCCGGATTCCCCCCTAGGAATCGGACCTGCCCTCCATCCAAAGCACCACGCTGACATCTGGGGCAGGGCAGAGAGGGACAGGGATCCAAATGCCACTGGCAAACCTCCACCTTCTTGTCCTGAAGAGAGGGGAGAGACTGGAGGGCTTCCTGGAGGAGGGGAGATGGCCAGACCTCATCCCGTCCTACGCAGACAGGGAGACCACTCTGGGGCCGTGACACCTGGCACACGCCATCCCACGCCCCCCCCAGGCCCTCTGTCTGGCCCCTCAGTGCTGCAGTCTGGGTCCCGGTCACTCACCTTGTCCAGCTCACCAAGGGCCTGCCTGCTCCCGGCTCGGCACCATCTGTCCCTCCTGGAGCACATAGACCCTGGGCCCAAAAAGCCTCCACTCCTGGACCCCTCCGTGCCATCAAAAGCACCTGCTGGGTTTGCTCAGCACTCCAGGTGGGGCCACGTCCCCGTGCCCTGGGAGACGAGATGCGGAGGACAGCACGGTGGCTGGGTTCAGATCTCCGCTCCTCCACTCGGGCGTGTGGCCTTGGCCAGTGGCTTGGCCTCTCTGTGCCTTTGCTCACATGGGGATGGGCCTGGTGAGAGTCTCACTGAATTTCCACCTGCAGAGCGCTCTGGCCGCTGGTGTAGGGGAGCCCAGCCCACAGAGGGCCATGAGCCCATCGAGAGGGCAGGGTCTGGACGGTGCCCTTGCAGCTGTCTCAGGGCTAGAAGAGAGGGATGGGGAATGAGCAGTAAGGCTGTGAGGATGATGGGCTGCAGAGAGGAGGCCACAGAGGAGAGGCTGCAGAGGGGAGGCTGCAGAGGGGAGGCTGCAGAGGGGAGGCCGCGGAGGAGAGGCTGCAGACAGGCTGTGGAGGCCTCGCCTGCACCCAACTCCCCAGTCCTGTCCAGCCTGGTCAGCTTCCAATGTCCAGGAGGTCCTCTCAAGCCCATTTCCACCCGTCCCGAGTGCTGCAGCTGCAGTGTGAAGTGGTTTATTACAATCTGGTTAACCAAGTGGATAGATAATCGCAGGTGAGCTCAACTCCTTTCTGTGACAGGCTATGTCCCAGCACAGGAGCCTCCGTCCTGCCTGGACCTGGTGGTCACCAACCAGCCGAAGGGCTTCCCTGTCACCGTGGTCCAGCACGCAGGGCTGCGGCTGACCTTTCTCTGTCCCCACCCGGGATGAGTGCAGAGCCCCGCCCCACACAGCCGCGTGTCCATCAGCGGGGTCTCGGGGCCTGGTCTTGGGAGCCGAGCTGGGCCAGCCACCAGCTCTGCCTTCTAGAAGCTCTGCTCTGAGGGAGGGGGCAACATAACCAGGTGCACGTCAGTGATGAGCTGAAGGGCCCGGGAGAGCTTGCTCCCGTCTGGGGACGCCAGGCAGGGCTTCCCACGAGTCGGTGACAATTAGCAGGGTTTTAAAGGATGAACAGGAGTTGCCAGCCCAGGGCAACGGGGCAGCAGTGCAAGGCCCATGGGAGTGATACCTGCCTTCTGCAGGTTTGTGCCAGAACTGGGAGCCGCTGGTGCTGGCTGAGGGTCCGGTGCAGGAGTGGAGACCAGGCTGAGCTGGGGGGTCCCGGGGCCCACAGCTGGGTAACTTAGATGACAAACGTCCTCTGGAGAGGCCCAGCTCTGGGCGGTGTGGCTCGGGAGCCCCTGAGGACTCCAGGGGGGAGGCTGCTTGACCATCCCCTGCCCAGCAAGGCCAGGGGGCTGAGCCATGTGGCCTTCCAGCCTGCTGGTCTGAGGTCAGGACCAAGGGAGGAGAAGGGCCCAGGTGTCCACTGCAGTTCCAGGGGCAGTTCTGCCCCCAAGACCAGGGCCCTCAAGTAGGAGCTGGCTGAGCAGAAGCCACCACAAGGCCCTCTGGGTACCCCAGGGATGCCCCAGGGCTGGCAGGGCAGGCAGGATGCCCATCCACTGCAGTTGGGGCTCCTGAGCCAGGGCAGCAGTCTGCTGCAGAGAGGGTGCAGGGTGCTTTGTGTCGTAGAATTAGGAGAGGAGGGAGAGCGCGTCACCCCGCTCCTGGCCTCCAGCGAGGCCATCTACAGCAAGCAAGCCAGCCAGTCCACTGTCCTCGGCACGGACAGGACTCCTGCCGGCTCCCTCCCAAGCCCTCCCTGCCAGGCAGAGGTGGGGTGACTGGCACAGGGCAGGGTGCCCAAGTGGCCCCTCTGCCCCTGGGTCACCCCCTGTGTCCGCTGGGGTCTAGTCCACTTGTGCTTTGTCAACACGGGCGTTGGGACGGAGCCTGTCTACGCTCATTCAGCTGCTCCGCCGACATCTGTCCTGCCCTTCGGGGCCACCAGAGGCCTCTGCTACCTGCTCACAGGGGCCAGCCCCCAGTTCCTCCCCTCCCCACGATGGGCTCCCGGTGGCCTCCAAGACCCTCCACCAGTGAGAATTCCCCATGCCACTGAGCACAGGTCCCGGGAGTGCCCCTCAGCCAGCAGCCCCGGGCCCCCAGCCCACACGGCCAGCACCAACCCTTCCAGCCTCAGCTCATCCCTCTCCCCACAGCCAACACCCACGTCCAAGTCCTAATAATGCCAAGACCAGATGAAACCGGCCAGCAGCATCCAGCGGGCCTGGGCAGCGTCCAGCAGGCAGGCATGGCCTGGTGGCAGAAAGTGGCAATTCACGGAGGCTCCCAAGAGTTTCACTCCGAAGCCTCTCCCAGGTGTGGCCCAGCTGGACAGCTCCTCGGGCCCCAGGCCGGCAGTGCACGGGTACACGCACGCACACACATGTGGGGTGGCCATGGGAGCCACATCGCGGTCCTTAAGGACACCAGGGTGTCGAGATGGGCCCACTCTCCCCTGACAGCTGCCCAGGGGAAGAGGCGACTCACTGAGAGCTGCCGGGCACCGGGCACCCCAACGAGAGTCCTGTTGCCCTCAGACCCAGGCTCTGGCCTTGACCACTGACACGGTTGTGAAGCGACAGGCCATTGCCAAACCCAGCAGACCTGGCCTCCCCTGCGGCCTGGGGTACTTCCAGTGACCGCTCTCCTGCAGGGAAGACAGGAGGGCCCGTCAGGGCTCCAGGGGACATGGCCGGCAGGCATCCCGGCTCCAGAGAATCGTGCTCTCCTAGAGGCCTGGACACAGCTGAGGCAGTGCAGGTCCCACCACAGCGCCCGCAGGACACGTGCAGCCCAGCTGCACCCTCGGAGGGTGGAGAGCAGAGTGCAGGGAAGGGGAGGAGAGGGTAAGACAGAAGAGAGCCCGCCTCTGGGACCCTCCGATTCCAACTCAGGTGTTCAAAGAAGAGGCACCTAAGGCCCAGGCGGGAGCAGAGTCAGGGTGGGCAGCTCCCAGGAGGGCCCAGCGCCCCCGGGAGACAGGGCAGGGCCCAGGTGGGGCGGCCCCACCATGCGGCACAGCTGCCCACGCTCCTGTCCACACCTGGACGGCCTGTGGCCTCTGCTCCGTCACCACAGCAGCCCTTAATTAAGCAGTAATTGGCTCTCTAAGATGCTTACTGACTTCAAGTGTCTCTAATCAGAGTGTCGCACACAGTGGCAAAGACTCGTTAATTTTTTTAATAATTAAGTGGTACTTGATGAGATAGGAACAATTGTCCAAACTTGTCCACATGAAACTTTCCTTGGGGACACGTGACTTGATGGGCCTCTGCAGCCACCAGCAGCTCTACCCACTCTGGGCCCGGGCAGGGTGGGCAGGCTGTGTGGAGGGCGAGCCCAGGCCCGCTGCCAGCCTTGCACCAGGGGTCCAGGTGGGTGGGGCGGGGGACAGCCAGCTCCTGAATGACCTGGGCTTCCAGAGCCCAGCCCACAGTGGATGGGAGACGGACGGCCCTGCTCCTGAGTGTTGGTGCCGTCTGTCGCTCAGGACGGCTGTGGGTCCTTCCTGTGTCTCAGACGGGGAGGTGGGACACAGATGGATGAGGTGGCTTTACCCACAGTGACAGGCTAGGAGGGGAGTGCCAGGCAGGACACGCACACCCACACCTGCACATCTGTCCACCTGCACACCCACGCACCTCACACCCACACCCCACACCCACACACCTGCTCATCTGCACACCCACAACTCACACCCACCCTTGCACACCCCACACCCACACCTGCGCACCTGCACACCCACACCCCACACCCACACATACACACCTGCACACCACACAGCGCCGTCTCCTGACTGCTGACAGAGGGTGGAGCCTGTGCATGGAGCAGCAGGATCAGGAGACAGTCCCAGCTCCTCCAGGTCCCGTTGGCCTCAGCCAATGAATCAAACCTTGATTAATTTTTATTTAGCAATTAAAACACTTGGCACAAGATTCCCGAAACATGAAGCATGTGGGCAGGACCAGGCCCCCCTTCTGCACCACAGGATGCGCCCCTGACTGTGCTGTCCCTCGTCCCTACAAGGGGACGAGCTACCCGCATCCCCCAAAAGCCAGCACCTCTCAGGGGATTTCGCCTGGGGCCAGAATCTGCGCTGAAGAGCCAAGGCCGCTGGTGGACACGGCTGGAGTGGCCGTCACGCTTTGCCACAGGAACGTCAGGATGCGCTGGTTCCAGAGGAGCAGCGGCAACCTCCCTCCTTCCCCGCTCCCTCCCTCCCGAAAAGCTGAAAGTGCCGAACACTAAAGAGGGCAAGCGGCTGCTGGCCACGTACCCTGCAGGCCTCAGTGCCCGGGAGTGGCCAGAGCAGGCTCTGGGGCAGGCTGACCTGGGCCACCGAGCACCCTAGCCTCCAGCTCCTCCCTGAAGCCACGGGAGCAAGGCCCCTTCAGCGGGGGTGCAGTCTGAATTCTGGCTGCATCTGGAGGGTCAGCGTCCAGCCTGGGGGCAGCAGAGTGGAGGGAAGAGTGCAGACCCCTCCCCAAGGGTGACCAGAGAGCACCCTGAGCAAGCCGCTGTGCCCTCCTGTGGAAGGGCCCGGCCTCACTGCCTTGGCTGCCAGGACCCCACTCAGGCATGCCCGGCACACAGTGGGGCCGCAGCTGACCGGGCGGAAGATGGGAGCATGCTGGAACTGGGGGCCAGCACTCGTCCCACCCTGAGCACACATCAAGAAATCCAGGAGTCACCCCCCGTCCAGGGCCAAGGCAGCGACACCACCAGGGTGTCCTCAGGGGACCAGGGTTCCTGCCTAACCGTGGGGCGCCGCAGTTAGACGCCCCTCCTCTGAGTGGGGGCTCCTCACTAGGGGCTAGCACTCCAACCACTCCAGCACCCTGTACCCCAGCTGGACCAGGAACACCCACAGGGCTCCTGCCCAGAGGGAGGCCGTGCAGAGAGCAGGAGGCAGTGCTCTGCCTGGAGCCTGGAGCCTGCAGCCTGCAGCCTGGAGGGCTTCTTGGAGGAGGCGGCTCTGTGGATGGTCCTGAGGACGAGTGTGGGGAGTGGATCTGAGCAGGGAGGTGACCCCGGGGAGATGGCACGCCACCAGGGCAAAGGCACAGGCAGAGCCTCCAGCCCAGGGCGCCGCTCGCCCACCTCCCCAACTCCAGGCAAGGTAGGGTCAGTGTAGGCTCAGCCTCTGTCCCCTGGGCCATTGATGGCCACCAAAGCTCACCTCTGGCTTCTACCTCAGAGTTCCTCTGTGGCTGGGTGGACAGGCCGGGTGGCCTGGGGCTGGGTGGCCGACGACGCCCTGCTCTCTGAACCTGAGGGTCCGCGTGTCCCATGCTCACCTTGGACCACCACTGAGCCTCCCCCGGTCCTGGCTGCTGCTGTGGGTCAGCAGACAGCTGCCCGCCCAGCTCAGGCTGCCCAGAAGCCGGGGACCCACCCCTGCTGAGGACGAGCCTCATTTAAGAAAATACCGTGTGACAAACTGAGTTTCCAAGCATCAGGCCCGGACTCGGGACCGCCAGACGTAGGGCCACCTACTGTGTGCACATGGGTCCTTCTCTTGGCCATGCACAGACGGAGAAGCTGAGGTCCCCTGGGCTAGTCACTGACCTGCCCCAGGTCTCGGCCCACAGTGAAGGTGGCCCACAGCTGGGTAGCAGCAGGCCCGGCTCCTGTTGCAGGAGGACACGAGGGAGCCTGTTGAGAAGACCCCTGTACAGACCAGGCATTTCCAAACCACCCCGGGAGGCCCCTGCCTCTCCCCACCTGGCCTCCACCCCAGGCCTCCTCACCCCTGGGAGGCCCCTGCCTCTCCCCGCTGGCCTCCACCCCTGGTTCTGCCCTACCCTGGGCACAGGAAGTTGAGAGCCAGTCTACTTTCGCAGTCAGGCACAGACTGGTACAGGGCAGGCTTGCTGGCCTCCACAGGACCAGGGCACCCGGAGGGAGCCCCCCTGCCCCACCCAGCTCTCGGCTCCCACGGAGACATGTCCACTGGCCCAGGCCAGCAGCTCCACACACACACCATGTCCACAGCATTGCCAGGGTGACCGTGGCCCTGTCCAATCTCACCCACCAAATTTCCTCCAGCAAGGCAGGGCAGGGCAGGGCAGGGCAGGGCAGGGGCCATCCCTGGCCCTTCAAAAGGCTCCAACCCACCCCTTCAGGTGCCCAGATGGCAAATGAGGTGGGGAGGGTCCTTGGCATCTGGAAAGGCCCCGGGGCACGATGCAGGGCGTCCCCCTTTCTCTGACGGAGACACTGTGACTCTGAGAAGGGACTCACAAGAAAGGACTGGTTCACACGCCAGCCAGTGGCCAGGCTGCTGGGTCCTGCAGGGTGTGGACAGCTGCTGCACCTGAGCTCCAGCTGGATCCACACTCCCTCCAGCGAGGGCTGTCCTCAGTCACCTGCTGCCCCTCTGCCACTCGCTGCTCCATCCGTCACTCACCCGACAAACAACTGAGACTCTCCCTTCCACTTGGCCTGGCCCTGTGTCTCGTGCCCCGTGCCCTGTGCCCTGTGCCCTGTGCCCTGTGCCCTGTGCCCTGTGCCCTGTGCTCTGTGCTCTGTACCCTGTGCCCTGTGCCCTGTGCTCTGTGCCCTGTGCCCTGTACCCTGTGCCCTGTGCCCTGTGCCCTGTGCCCTGTGTCCTGTGCCCTGTGTCCTGTGCCCTGTGCCCTGTGCTCTGTGTCCTGTGCCCTGTGTCCTGTGCCCTGTGCCCCGTGCCCTGTGTTCTGTGCCCTGTGCCCTGTGCCTTGTGCCCTGTGCTCTGTGCTCTGTGTCCTGTGCCCTGTGCCCTGTGCTCTGTGTCCTGTGCCCTGTGTCCTGTGCTCTGTACCCTGTGCCCTGTGCCCTGTGCTCTGTGCTCTGTACCCTGTGCCCTGTGCCCTGTGCCCTGTGCTCTGTGTCCTGTGCCCTGTGTCCTGTGCCCTGTGCCCTGTGCCCTGTGCTCTGTGTCCTGTGCCCTGTGCCCTGTGCTCTGTACCCTGTGCCCTGTGTCCTGTGCCCTGTGCCCTGTGCCCTGTGCTCTGTGTCCTGTGCCCTGTGCCCTGTGCTCTGTACCCTGTGTCCTGTGCCCTGTGTCCTGTGCTCTGTACCCTGTGCCCTGTGCCCTGTGCTCTGTGCTCTGTACCCTGTGCCCTGTGCCCTGTGCCCTGTGCTCTGTGTCCTGTGCCCTGTGTCCTGTGCCCTGTGCCCTGTGCCCTGTGCTCTGTGTCCTGTGCTCTGTGTCCTGTGCTCTGTACCCTGTGCCTTGTGCCCCGTGCCCTGTGTTCTGTGCCCTGTGCCCTGTGCTCTGTGCCCTGTGCCCTGTACCCTGTGCCCTGTGCCCTGTGCCCTGTGCTCTGTGTCCTGTGCCCTGTGTCCTGTGCCCTGTGCCCCGTGCCCTGTGTTCTGTGCCCTGTGCCCTGTGCCCTGTGCCTTGTGCCCTGTGCTCTGTGCTCTGTGTCCTGTGCCCTGTGCCCTGTGCCTTGTGCCCTGTGCCCTGTGCCCTGTGCCCTGTACCCTGTGCCCTGTGCCCTGTGCCCTGTGCTCTGTGTCCTGTGCCCTGTGTCCTGTGCCCTGTGCCCCGTGCCCTGTGTTCTGTGCCCTGTGCCCTGTGCCTTGTGCCCTGTGCTCTGTGCTCTGTGCCCTGTATCCTGTGCCCTGTGCCCTGTGCCCCGTGCCCTGTGTTCTGTGCCCTGTGTCCTGTGCCTTGTGCCCTGTGCTCTGTGCTCTGTGTCCTGTGCCCTGTGCCCTGTGCCCTGTGCCTTGTGCCCTGTGTCCTGTGCCCTGTGCCCTGTGCCTTGTGCCCTGTGCTCTGTGCTCTGTGTCCTGTGTTCTGTGCCCTGTGCCCTGTGCCCTGTGTCCTGTGCCCTGTGCCCTGTGCCCTGTACCCTGTGCCCTGTGCCCTGTGCCCTGTGCCCAGGGCAGCTGTGCCAAGCTCCAGGAGGGTGGTGAGCAGTGAAGCCACAGTGGGGAGCAGAGGATGTCCCAAGGACACAAGGCAGAACCCTCCACTCCTCCCCAGCCCCAGGGGACTGTGACCAGCAGGGGCCTGCCAAGGGCAGAGCGGGCAGCAGGCTTCTCGGGTTCCTTCCCAGGCTCACCGTCCCCCGCCTGGCCGCAGCCCGAGGCCGGAGCTGCTGAGGGAAGGCAGGATCCCTGGGTGGGAGCCTGGGAGGCAGAGGAGGGGGTCGACAATAAAACAGTGATGTCTCAAGGAAAGGCCAAGGCCCCGTGGAGGGCGGTGGAGGATGGCGGTGGGCGGACCGTCAGCAAGGGCCAGGTGGAGGAGCAAGCCCCACGCTCTGAGCTGCCATTACAGCCTGGCCCGGGGCTCTCCAGTGGCCAGGAGATGCCAGGAAAGGACCCTCCCTGCCCCAGGAGCACACAGCCCATGGGGGCCACACAGCCTGCGAGCCCGGGCAGCACCCTGGGCTCCCCCAGGCCCAGCCTCCTGCCCTGGGCCACCCAGCCTCGGAGTCCGCTTCTCCTCTGCAAGCTGGGCTAAGCCCGGGCACCCTGCTGACAAACCCCTCACCTTTGGTTCTGTTTCTCTTCAGTCCCCCCAGGACTTGGGCCAAGCCCTCCACACTGTGTGACCTTGGGCAGTGCCCTCAGCCTCTCTGTGCTTCACAGATGGACCCATGTGAGTACCGGCCCATCTGATGGACCACTGAGGACTGTCAAGAAGACACACAAGTCCTGAGTGCTTCCCAGCAGCCCTGGAGCAAGCACAGGGCACTGGCTCCCTCGATGGCCTGCTGGGGGGGCCACCCCGGACAGGTGCTGCAGGGACGTGAAGACCGACCCGCATCGACCTGCAGAAAGACGAGTCCCGGGAATCAGAGCAGAGCGCCACGCGCATCGGCAGCCCCCACACAGGCGGAGGGAGCTGGAGGCCGCGCCCAGGGACGGCTCAGGCCTCGGTGGTGCCGAGGAGGGAACTGGACACCCGCTTGGGCCGAGGAGGACGGCGTGCTCTGCAGCTCTGCCCCGTGTGGAGGCCACACTTGACCCCAGGGGAAGGTCACCACGGTCCCCAGGGAACTCAGGCCACACCAGGAAGGGGTGGGGACGCCGCAGGTCACAGGGTGAAGATGTGGGTTCCATTGCAAGATGATTAGAGGTGGGCGAGGGACACTGCAGTCCCTCCTGGACCAGTTCTGTGACTCCTTCCTTTCCCCTCGGGGCAGTGGCTGGCCTGAGCCACCACACCTCCCTGCTCGTCCAGAGCTGGCTGCTGGGCCCCTGCAGGACACTGCCTAGGTGTGTGCAGGACACAAGGAAACAGACCAGAGTCGCGACCCAGGAACGTGCCGTGTCAGGCCCCCCTGCCACTGCCCTCCCACAGGGTCAGCCGACCCCTCTGAGCCTGCCCTGGGCTGCAGACAGGTTGCCCCAGATTCAGTGCCACACTGAAGGCTTCAGCCTGGGCACAGTGGACAGCCTTCTGCAGATGACCTTGCTCCCGCTCCTGGGTCGCCTACGGGCTCCCAGCCTCTCCCGTGAGCTGCCCCCTTCCCATGAGGCCACAGAGGCCTGACGGTCACGCAGTCCTGGAGGGACCCCAGTGCCCGGGCTGGTCTGGGGAAGGGGCCTACCTGTGTCCCAGGCCGGGGGCTGCAGGGTGTGGCAGCCCATGCAGCTGGCCCTGGTGCTCCCGCAGCCTCCCCCCCAAGCTGCTCCCCAGACCCTGGGACCCTTCTGTCCTCACAGACTGCACCCAGCTGCCCGGGCCCCCGGCGAGGTTGGGGCCAGCCCTGAACAGCCCTGTGTCACCCCCGGTGCTTGGCCACAGCTTCTCAGCCGAGTGACCGTGTGACGGAGGGTGGATGGTTTCCCCTCTTTCACTCTTTAGTTTCTGTAGTCCATCGACGACCAGCTGCCTCGGCACCTGCCGCGGGGAGGCCCTGGGGGCTGCCACTCTGCTCCTCTCCACGCTGGCCTTCCCACCGGACTGCAGGGTGCTGGAAGGCGGTCACCACGCTCTGCAGGCTCTGTGACGGCCGCGTGTCCACCCCAGGGAAGCTGCCATTCCCCCCAAGAAGGACTCTTGCTTCCTCGCCTTCCTCACTCCCTAGGGACAGAGCAGAACTGAGTGTCGGCCCCATCTGACCAGCAGGACAGGGCTGTGTCTCCTCATCTGACCAGCAGGACAGGGCTGTGTCTCCCCATCTGACCAGAGGGTCAGGGCTGTGTCTCCCCATCTGACCAGAGGGTCAGGGCTGTGTCTCCTCCATCTGACCAGCAGGACAGGGCTGTGTCTCCCCATCTGACCAGAGGGTCAGGGGCTGTGTCTCCCCATCTGACCAGCAGGACAGGGCTGTGTCTCCCCCATCTGACCAGAGGGTCAGGGCTGTGTCTCCCCCATCTGACCAGCAGGACAGAGCTGTGTCTCCCCCATCTGACCAGAGGGTCAGGGCTGTGTCTCCCCATCTGACCAGAGGGTCAGGGCTGTGTCTCCTCCATCTGACCAGCAGGACAGGGGCTGTGTCTCCCCCATCTGACCAGAGGGTCAGGGGCTGTGTCTCCCCCATCTGACCAGCAGGACAGGGCTGTGTCTCCCCATCTGACCAGAGGGTCAGGGCTGTGTCTCCCCCATCTGACCAGCAGGACAGGGCTGTGTCTCCTCCATCTGACCAGCAGGACAAGGCTGTGTCTCCCCCATCTGACCAGAGGATCAGGGGCTGTGTCTCCCCCATCCGACCAGAGGGTCAGGGGCTGTGTCTCCTCCATCTGACCAGCAGGACAAGGCTGTGTCTCCCCCATCTGACCAGCAGGACAGGGCTGTGTCTCCTCCATCTGACCAGCAGGACAGGGCTGTGTCTCCCCGATCTGACCAGAGGGTCAGGGGCTGTGTCTCCCCCATCCGACCAGAGGGTCAGGGGCTGTGTCTCCTCCATCTGACCAGCAGGACAGGGCTGTGTCTCCCCATCTGACCAGAGGGTCAGGGGCTGTGTCTCCCCCATCTGACCAGAGGGTCAGGGGCTGTGTCTCCCCCATCTGACCAGAGGGTCAGGGGCTGTGTCTCCTCATCTGACCAGAGGGTCAGGGGCTGTGTCTCCTCCATCTGACCAGCAGGACAAGGCTGTGTCTCCCCATCTGACCAGCAGGACAGGGCTGTGTCTCCCCATCTGACCAGCAGGACAAGGCTGTGTCTCCCCATCTGACCAGCAGGACAGGGCTGTGTCTCCCCCATCTGACCAGAGGGTCAGGGGCTGTGTCTCCCCATCTGACCAGAGGGTCAGGGGCTGTGTCTCCCCCATCTGACCAGCAGGACAGGGCTGTGTCTCCCCATCTGACCAGCAGGACAGGGCTGTGTCTCCCCCATCTGACCAGAGGGTCAGGGGCTGTGTCTCCCCATCTGACCAGAGGGTCAGGGCTGTGTCTCCCCCATCTGACCAGCAGGACAGGGCTGTGTCTCCCCATCTGACCAGAGGGTCAGGGCTGTGTCTCCTCCATCTGACCAGCAGGACAGGGCTGTGTCTCCCCATCTGACCAGAGGGTCAGGGCTGTGTCTCCTCCATCTGACCAGCAGGACAGGGCTGTGTCTCCCCCATCTGACCAGAGGGTCAGGGCTGTGTCTCCCCATCTGACCAGAGGGTCAGGGCTGTGTCTCCTCCATCTGACCAGCAGGACAGGGCTGTGTCTCCCCATCTGACCAGCAGGACAAGGCTGTGTCTCCCCATCTGACCAGCAGGACAGGGCTGTGTCTCCCCCATCTGACCAGAGGGTCAGGGGCTGTGTCTCCCCATCTGACCAGAGGGTCAGGGGCTGTGTCTCCCCCATCTGACCAGAGGGTCAGGGGCTGTGTCTCCCCCATCTGACCAGAGGGTCAGGGCTGTGTCTCCCCATCTGACCAGAGGGTCAGGGCTGTGTCTCCTCCATCTGACCAGCAGGACAGGGCTGTGTCTCCCCATCTGACCAGAGGGTCAGGGCTGTGTCTCCTCCATCTGACCAGCAGGACAGGGCTGTGTCTCCCCCATCTGACCAGAGGGTCAGGGCTGTGTCTCCCCATCTGACCAGAGGGTCAGGGCTGTGTCTCCTCCATCTGACCAGAGGGTCAGGGCTGTGTCTCCCCATCTGACCAGCAGGACAGGGCTGTGTCTCCCCATCTGACCAGAGGGTCAGGGGCTGTGTCTCCTCCATCTGACCAGCAGGACAGGGCTGTGTCTCCCCATCTGACCAGAGGGTCAGGGGCTGTGTCTCCTCCATCTGACCAGCAGGACAGGGCTGTGTCTCCCCATCTGACCAGCAGGTCAGGCAGCGTCTCCCCTAACAGGTGAATCATGGTGGTCAAGGACTGGCTCTCTTCGGCCAGGCCAGGGTGGCCTCCACAGAGGACACCAGGCCCTTCCTTCTCTGCCTCGCAGCCCAGGCTCCGGCTGAAGAGGCGAGGGGAAGAGTGCTCTGACAGATGGAGGGACGGGCGCCTCTGGACCGGGGCCAGGGGAGCTGGCCAGTGTCTGACGCTGATGATTGATCTGAACAAATGAGTGGCCCTCGCAGCCAAGCACACAGGAGGAGACAGGAGCTTCTTTTTAAAGAAGGACACATTGCTCACAAGATGAGCCGGGAAATGGTGTCATTTGTTTTGGTCTCTGAACAATGGCAGATAAGTCACCAGAGACTCCACGAGACGGAGGGCAGCTGGGTGGGCCTGGCCTCAGCGGGCTGCTCCAGCGGGGGCCCTGAAGTGTGCCGCCCGGAGCAGAGCTCTTGCCCAGAGGCCCAGGGACCCCCGAGCCACCAGTAACCCCCCGAGCCCGAGCCCTCAGGCTGCACCTCAGCCCTCCCCCGGGCAAAGCAAGGCTCAAAATACTTGGACAACTTCTCGGGAGTCCTCAGGTCACCGGTCACAGAGGGCAGGGGCGAGATGCCCGAGGCCCCACGACTCCGTCTGCAGACCCCAATGCTGCAGGACCCCCCCTCTGTGGTGCCCATCACAGTACAACTCCCGGCAGGAGACAGAGTCCTCCCGTCCCCTGGCAGGAGCCAGGGCTTGGAGACCCAGGAGGCCAGCGTCGGCCACACAGAGGGCGAAGCTGAGCCCCAGGACAGGTCTGTGCTCCTGCAGCCGTCCCCCTGGAGGCTGGCCGACAGAAGTCCCCAACAGTCCTGGGGCCAGAACCTCATGGCCCCTGCCCACGTCGAGGGGGGGGGTCCAGGGAGCATCCTCCTCCTCTCGCGTCTTCCTCCACGAATATGAAGATATTACAGTATCGACCCCGGAACTCCAGGTCCCAGCTCCATTCATCACCGCCCGGGGCTGGAGAGCACGCAATTATTGGTGCCATTGATTGTCCTCAGGCCACTGCCTCAGGCCAGAGCGCAGCCTGAGTGCCCAGGACCCGCCAGGGGCAGGGAGGCCAGGAGGGAGGAGGGCGGCTGTGGAAGAGAGCTGCCTCGTGCTGCGCAGTGCCCGTGACACAGCACCCTGTGGCCCTGTGGGCAGGCGGAGGACCCACCATCGGGAGCCAGGGTCCTCAGGGCCGTCTGGAGCCTGTCCAGTCCAGCCCACTGCAGACCTGAGACCTGGACCACTCCCACACCTGCTGTGCCCCCTCCCAGCCCCCAGCCAGCCCCCCCTCCTACCAACCCGCCCTCCCACCTCACTGCAGGGGCTGAGCACGGCACTCGGGGCCCAGAGGGCACTGACATCAGGGGGAGGCCGACATCCGGCCGCCCTGACGGCCTTTCTGACCCCCATGGCACTGTCACCAGCACCCGGCCAGCCTCCGCAGCAGGCAGTGGCTCCACAAACACACAGCAAAGATGTCCAGTGGGCAGGCCGCCCCCACACGCAGAGGCAGAGGGCATCTTCAGGCCAGGAGCAGCCCTGGACCCTCCAAGGCCCCGCAGCCCAAGCTGGACCCCAGGGTGTGGCCACAGCCTGGCTGTCTCCTTGGGTTGGTCACTTCGTCCCCTCCATGCCTCAGTTTCCTCACCCGAAAAACGGGCATGGCCCCATCTGGTGTGGCGGGGACAGATGAGCCACGGCCCAGGGGACTTTATAAGGAGGGATGGGACTGGGCTGTTCAGCAAGCCCTGGGGGCGCCCCTAGGAGACTGCATACCTAAAGCACACAGAAAGGGGAAGGGCTGAGGAGGAGCATAATCATGGCTCCTAATTGAGTGAAAGTAACACAGAGCAAGGCGTTGGCCGGGGGCGAGATCTGCAGGCCTGTGCCAGGCGAGCTGTTTCACGTCACTTAGCACTGAAGACACAGTGGCCCTCGCAGCCCCCCGGCAGGGCCAGGTTCTCCTGTCCTCCAGACCTGGAGCCCCCACACCATGCCCCTGACCGCCGCTGCTGCCTCCCCTTCTCTGTGCACCTTCCAGGTCCAGCACCTGGCCTCTACCTGGCCCAGAACCTCAAACACAGTGCCCATCAGGGACACGCAGAGTGTCTGCCAGACCATGCCAGGTGCCACCCGTGGAGCCCGTCCCACCGCACAGCCCTCAGGACAGGTCCCAATGGAACACTGGCCCCAGCCACTCCCCATCACCTGGGGCTAATCCCCTCTCTGAGCCTCTTCTCACCCCCACAAAACGTCCCCAGGCCCCAAGGTGCAGCCGCGGCCATGCTTGAGGCCCCAAGATGCAGCTGTGGCCATGCTTGGAGACCATGGGGCTGCCCTAGAGGTGGGAGGCCACAGCTGCTCTGAAACCCGCAGGTGACCCCTGGAGTCACCACCCAGGCAGGCCAGGCCTGGGCACCCTGGCTCCCAGATCTCCATCGGGTCCTGCCTCTCAGTTCCTGTGCTGAGTCCCGGTGGCCTTCACAGGGACACACAGTGGGTCAGGTGTGAAAGCTGCCATGGCTACGTCTGATGAGAACAGAGACCAAGTCCCCAGCCCTTCCGTGGCACGGCCCCTGGCAGGCCTGGGCTGAGGGCCGCGTGGGTTCCCTGGCGGCCACCACCGTGAGCACCATCTGACCCCCGCAGCTCTCAGCAAACACACTAGTCACTCTGCTCTGCAGAGGGGACTCTGGGCTGGAAGGCCAGTCAGGGGCCCAGACACAGGGCTGAGCCTGAGCTGAAGGACCCAGCTGGCCCTGCCCTGCTTGCTTCTGGCCATGGGTCTCTCTGTGGTGCCAAGTGGTCCAGCAAGAGGGCTGCAGTGTCGTATCCTCCCCGGACCAGCCTGGTGCCTGTCCCAAAGTCAGAACACTTTGCTGGGGGTGGGGAAGAGAGGAGCCAGGGTGAAGGAGGGCTCCCAAGGAGGGGACGGGGCTCAGGAGCCAAATTCGGGCAGGAAGACCTTGGCAAGTGCACAGTGGGACCTGCCAAGAGCCCCAGGTCACAAGGACTGGGGTCACCAGGGAGCCCCATGTTACTGAGTGCACGTCACCAAGGGCCCGGGAAGGGCAGGAGCAAGGAGGAGAGGAGCCAGGACGGCCCAGCCCAGGTCCTGCCTGCGTTGCTCTGAGGCGGAGCCACTGCCCGGCCACAGTCCTCACTGGACACAGCTTACCTCCTGAGCAGAATCCTTCCTCCCAGACCAGTGAGATCCACACAGAAAGAAGTTGTGGGGTCCAGGTGGGCTAAAGGGGGAGCCTCCAGGGACTTGTGGGCCTGAGCTGGGTTCTGTCCAGCCTCTGCCGCACAGGCTGTGTCTCCAGCTGGACAGCCCTCCCCTTCCAGCCTCCAGGGTGGCACCCTTTCACCTGCCTCCCATGGGCATGAGGACCCCATTTTCCACAAAGGCACCCCAGCCCCAGAGGCCAAGTGACGGGTTAACATCACACAGCAGGTCAGGGACTGGGGACACTTGGGCACCTGGTGAGAAGCCAGGAAAATGTAAAGGACTGTGTCGAACCCCCACCCCCCAGACTGGTCCACTAGATCCTCAGCCCTGGGGCTGCAGGGAGGAGAAACTGGACCCCTGGGGAGGCCCAGCCTCCTCCCAGGACAAGGGTCAGTTGTCTCATCTTGGTGGATGAAGGACAACAGATTCGATGAGGCAGAGTCCTGCAAGCCACGGAGAATTGATTTGGGTATAAATAGCTGGCAAGACCCATCCTGGGCACACAGCAGGCCCGTCCCTCCCCCACCCACCGGGCACACTGAAAGGCGCATGAAATTGTGGTCACTTCTCAATCCCATTAGTGGCCTGACTTCTGATATGCAGTGGCCACAGCTGCCATCTCCAGAAAGAGACACGGCTGGACCCAATCAAGGTCCTCTCTCCTTATCCTCCCGTCTACGCCACCTCCTGTCCATCTTCCTGTCCGTCCCTCCACTCTCCCCCGTCTGTCCGTCCCTCCAGCTCCAGCTCTCTCTGCCGCCCTTGGTCCCTGTCCTAGTGTCCGTGCATCTCTGTCCCCGGGTCTGCCTCCTCCTCCTGCCTTCTCTGTGCGACCTGCAGACACTCCTTCCTTCATAGTCAACTTCAAGGGGAGGAGTTAATTATTCATCAGCTGCCGACGCCTTTGGACCCATTGATTCTGTCTCTGGTTCCCCTTGGATCCGGGACACGGATTCTGGTTTGAGAGCATAAAGTCTTTTGAATAATTAATATGGTAATTCAACCTGAGCAGATGAGTAAATGCTACCTTCTGCTTAGGGAATGGGAAAAAGAATTCCCCCAAGGCACTTCTCCCAGACCCGCTAATGTCACCCCACCACGGAGAGGTGGCGTCTGCCTCTTGCCGGGGAGCTCCCACCTGTCCCCAGCGCCTCTTCTGGAAAGGAGGCAGCCCCGCTTGTCCTTGAGCCACCCAGACTTCAGAGACCCCAGAGCCCCAGTGCTCTGTTACCTAGGGATCTCTGGTCCCGTGTCTGGGCTTACGCTGGGGTGACCGGGACACCCTGTCTACAACTGCTCCCCAGACCCCCTCCCACCCTCTGCTTCTCCCATCCAGGGCGCCTGGGGGCCAGGGAGGAGTCTGATGTCAAAGTGGGAGCCATGGAACACGGGTCCCTCAGGCCCCCTGGGTCTGGTGGGCACCCTTCCTGGGCCTGCTTCTTCCCCAAGGTCAGAAAGTCGGAGAGTGGTGCCACGGAGACAGGAGGCAGGACAGAGCGGGAACAGCAAGAGAAGAGCCCAGAGAAGCCGCCCAGCAACGGCCCGGAGAGCCCACGTCGGCCACGTTCCCAGGGCTGGGGGACAGCTCCGCCAAGGACAACTGCCCTGGTCCACTCCCCGCCCCTGCCAGGATCCGGTGCCGTGTCACAGCCCCACGCTCTTGCTCTATCCAGTCACTGTCAGTCTGGCGTCCATGTGGGCCCCCGGGGTACTTCCAGCCACACTAGGGGTGGTTTCGACTGTCACACCTGGAGGGGGCCCACTAGGACCCAGAGGAGAGGAAGGGTCTGCGTGGACATCCTGCCAGGATCAGGACAGCTTACAGAAAGGAGGACCCGAGACAGGCACGCTGCGCCGGCCGAGGCCCTGACAGAGGGGGTCCGACGGTCGGCAGCTGCAGGACAACCGAGGCAACAGGGGAGCCAGCCCAAGGGCCAGCCACGGCGCACTGCCCCCTGGAGCCACCCAGGCCAGGAGACACAGACTCCGAGGCCATTCTGACTGACCCCGCGGCCCCCACCTTGTGCTCTGCCCACAGGCTGCTCTGTCCTGCTGGTCACTGCCTTCTTGGCCACACGGACACATGGAGAGGACCTAGCCTGGCATGGACCTCTGACTCAGGGGTGCCGGGAGGTGAGCCCTGCCACTCCTCTGAGTTGACTCCCAGCACGGGGCCCAGCACTGCCCGCGCCACCACCCAAGCCCCGTCTGTTGAAGGAGACCTCCACGGGCCGCGCCCCGGCCAGCCCCTGGCTGCTCTCCCAGCCTGACAGAGCCAGGGGCACCGCAGGCCCCACAGGCGTGGTGCTGGGGTGTGAGGGGCTCTGCAGGGAGCGGCCCCAGGACGCGGCTCTCACTCGCAGTGGCACTACCAGGCCTGACACTGTCCCCAACGCTGGCTTGTGCTTTCCCCCAGCCTCCCACCCAGCCCTGCACAGGAGGAGAAAGGAGCCTCCGGGGCGCTCTGCGGCCTGCCCGCTGACGGCTCCTGGGCAGCCCTGGGGGGCCAGGGCACCGTGTGTGGCAGAAGGTGGCACGGCCTGGCCTTGCAGTCCTTCCTGGTGCACTGCATCCCCACTGACCACTCCCACTCCCACTGCCAGCCTTTACTCACTCAGTGACGGAGGGCAGGGTGCCTGTCACACCCCAGGCACCTGGCGAGCATCTGTGAAAGACACAGTGATGTCCCTGATATGTGGCCTTCAGGGCCAACCCTGGTTCTGGGTTTAGTTCTGGCCTCGGTCCTCTGTTCTGGCTCCAGGTCCCGAGTTCAGATCCTGCGCCCTCCCCCTTCCTGAGACACCTTCTGACCCCCACTTCCATGCTGTCCCCCCAACCCTGTACCATGCGCTTGATGGTTCTCTCTAAATGCAAACAGGGCCCTGTCCCACACCCCCAGGGCCACGGCTTGAAATGCCCCACACCAAGTCCCACCCAGGCAGTGGTCGGGCCCCGAAAGGACAGAGCGGGAAGCTGGGTGGGCGGCTCCTGGGACCTACCAGCGTCTGAGTGTCTCCCCTGGCACCGCCCAGGCTGGCCGCAGTGATGGACCTGACACAGAGGGCGAGGCCCTCCGCCTGCCTTCACCGACCCAATGGCACATGTCCTGAACCCCGAGCTGCTGCACCCCACCTCTGCCACCCGGACACAGGGGCTGCTCCGAGCCCACCCTGGCTGGCCCGTCACCCAGCGCGTCTCCTGCAGGGAGGTGCCAGCGCAGCAGGTGTCCCCCTCCCTCCCCCGGCACCCCGCCTCGTGCACATTTCACGTTCTGCACGTGGCACATTTCAGAATGGTCATTTGCTTCCATTTCTGAGCCCTGCTGGCCACCGACGCCCCGGCAGCACTCTTCCCTTCCTGTGCCTGGTACTGAATCTGACCCAGAGTGAATTTCTGAGTGACTGAATCATCATGGACAACACCAGGAAGACAGTACAGAGGCAGCTGTGCGGGGCGGGTCCCCTCTCGGCCAACCTCCAAGGCCACCCTTCTGCCAAGGCCCAGGCCAGCCCCTCCTCCTGCAGACCCGGGAGGATGCGCTGCTGCGAGGCCGAGCCTATCCTTAGGGCCTCACCCTCCCACCAGCCTGCCAGCCGGGAGCTCCTCACCTGGGTGGCCTCACCAGGCACATCGGGGGCCACCCTGTGCCAGGTGCCAGCCCCCAGGCTGTGGTCCAGGGCACCCCTCAGGGCAACCGAACAGCAGAGGGGTCGCCTCCCAGCTCTGGAGGCCCAGCTGCAGACGGCAGCAAAGCCGGCTCCTTCTGCAGGCTCCAGCCCCTGCCCCTCTCCTCACTTCCAGGGCTGTCAGCAACCTGTGGCACCCCAGGATTTGCAGAAACACAGCCCCGTTTCTGCCCCTCGGCACTTGCCTTTTCCCCCTCTGTCCCTGGGGCACGTTACCTCCTTCTTAACAGGATGCCAGTCCCTGGGCCGAAGACAGCCCCTTGCAGTGCCACCTCGTCTTGACTTAGTTGAGTCTGCAAAGACTGACCTGTATTTACATAAAAGGTCACAGACCCAGGGCTAGCACTTGGACATACGTGGGGGCACCCATCCAGCCCAGGACCCCATGGCAGAGATGCAGAAAGGGGTGCTGTGGGTCCCGGGTGTGCAATGGGTCCTAGGCCCAGGCTGGACTCATCCTGCCCTCTGCTCCCTCCAGCTTCTCAGAGCCAGTGGCCATCTGTGCAGCCCTGCCTCCGCTTGCCAGTCACACCCTTGCTGATGCTAGGAGAAGCTCCACTTGGGCAGCAGACCTCTACCTGCAGGTGCCATGCCAGGGACCCTCCCTGCACGCTCACCATGCCAAGAAACACCCGCAGGCCTCCCGGAGAGGACTGGGCGGGGTCTGGGAGCCACTGTGGAGACCAGCTCCCGTGTCCCCTGGGGAGGCAGGTCTGGGGGTAGTTGGAGGTGAGGCTGGGGAGGTGTAGGGGCCAGGTTCCCAGCACCCTCCATTTAATTGGGAAAACTACATCTGTCCCCATGGGACGGACTCTGAATCCCTGATCCAGGCAGGGCCCATGGTTCTGACCCCTGGTCTCTAGGTGGGAAGCTGGCCCTCAGGTGTCTTCAGGTCTGCTCACCTGGGGGCTGGCAGGGCAGGCATCAGCACAGCCACAGCCCCCTGCTCATGTCGCTGACTTATTTCCTGTGCTACCTACATGGGGTATAGGGAGTCGTCGATATTCCTCCTGGAAGAAAATGATCAGCCGTGTCTTTGGAGAAAACGACCCCAGGTTAATCACTTCCACTCTCAGGCCTCGCCACAGCACCCTTAGGTGGCCGAGCCAGAGCCAGGCCATGATCCCATTGTCACTGAGGAACCTTAGGGCCAGGGAAGTGACCGCATCACCTGAGGCAGAGAGCCAGGCTGGGTGTGGGTCAGCCCCAGGGTTGGCCTTGACCCCACAGGAGGCAAGAGCAGCAGGGGCTTCTGGCAAGGTCCATCCCGTGGCCACCTGACATCAAACCACACAGTGCGCACCCACGCCCCAGGCACCGCACCAGCACCATCTTCGAGCACATCTGCGTGGGCCTCGGGTCTGAAGCAGCCCAACCTGGTCGCCCCAGGGCTTGGCTAAGTGTTCTTGAGATTCACTGTCAGGTTGCACACAGCGGCCGGCCCCGGCCTCCCGTCTCTGGGGCTCAGCCAGGGCAGGGCGTCCTCATTCTGCCATCAGACAGTGGAAGCTCCTTGTGGAGGATCTCACACACGGGAGGTGCCATACATCACAGAGGGGGCCTTGGCACAGGCCTCGGGAGCAGGGCCCTCCAGGCCAGGCCAGGCAGAGAAAGAAGGGCAGATGGAGTTATCCATTCTCAAGGCAAATGCCACGGTGCAGGGTCCCCCGCCTCCTTCCACACCTGTGCACACACTTGGAGCTGCTGCTGGCTCCTCTGGGCAACCACAAGAGCACCAGTACCAGGCAGAAGGGACCCAACCCTACGCCAGCCAAGAGCCCTCGCTGCCTGCGCAGACCCACACTGCACACAGCACACACAACACGTACAGCAAGCCCGCACACACCATGCCCACACACCATACACGTGCACACACATGCATGCACACGCATGCATACCACCTACCCGCACACAAATGCACATACGCACACACACGTTGGCACACCGGGACACAGACAGGTGCTGATCTACTGGGTGAATTTAACTTCCTGTCTTTGAGTCCAGCCTGTGGGGCAGTGTGACTCTCTTGGCCTCCAGGTCAGGGACACTCCCTGGGCCACTCTGTGCTGGGAGCCCTGGGGCCAGCCTGCAGCCCGGGCACCCCAGAGTCCTGCTCCCAGGTAAGGTCAGCTGAGCATGTGAGAGCCGCACACAGGGAAGCCAGGGAGCCTCCACGCTGAGGCTCTCATGGGCACCCAGGGGGTCCTTGGGCAGCATGGCCACCTGGGTTTGAGCTGCGAGCCTGGGTTTGAGCAGGGCCCTGCCTTCCCAGCCCAGCACGCTCCACTCAGGCAGAGCACGCAGCAGGGCAACACTGTCACTGCAGCCACCTCGCAGGCCCTCGCCTCGGGCCGCGGGTCCCACTCAGGATAGGGACAAGCTGAGCATGGCTGTCCCTCCAGCAGGCACATCGTGAATGTTAGTAGAGCCAGGGAGCCCGAGCCTGGACCAGGGCCCCAGGAGCACCGGGCCTGGACAGGAGCTGTCGCAGGGTTATGAATGGTCCCTCCTGGCAGGAGCAGGGCCCTGGGGAAGGAGTTTAGAGTCTGCAGCGTGCGGCCGTCTTTACCCATTTATGCACTGCCTTGTTCAGGAAGGATAAGGCAGCTGAGGACCGGCAAGGCCCGGCATGAGAAGGGCCAGGAGGTGGAGGGCAGCGGGCCCCTGAGGGAGGAGGCAGGCCCCGGGCCCCCAGAATGCCCGCGCCTCTCGAGCCCCAGCGTCCTTGCTGCCCAGGGACCCTGACCTCACGCCTTCCACTGAGAGCTCTGCGGTCCCTGAGGGCCATGCTGCCTGCACCCCCACAGAAGGGCCTCCCAGGTGGGCACCTGCTGCCCTGGACACACACTGCCCCAGCCTCCTGCTGGCCTCGAGCTCCGGGACTTGGCTGTGAGGACAAGAGGACACCGGGCCCCATGGGAGAGGCTTGGGCACAGACCCAGCCTGCGTCTCATTGGCCGTTCTTATCTGAAAGAAGCCCCTGTCCGCGGTCACCGCGGTGCACACCCGGCCTCACCGTTCCCTGCAGTGTGTCCAGCAGTGTGCCCCTAGAACCTCTGCACATGGACGCACCTGGGAGAGGCTTTTCTCAGATGCCACTGAAGATCTCAGGATGAGAGCGTCCTGCCTCTGGGTGGGCCCTGACCTGAAGACCCGGCGTTGTCACGAGGCCCCGAAGAGAGGAGGACAGGTGAGCCGAGTGTCATGGCACAGCCGAGGAAGCTGGGACACCAAGTGTCCCTGACCCAGGCCTGTGGTCTCTGGGCGCCTTCAGGGGCGCCTGGCCTGCTGACCCCTGGACTCCAGGCTGCGGGAGAACAAGTCTCCGGTTTGGGCCCCTGCTCTGGGGTGATCCGTTAGGGTGGCCATGGGCAGGCACTGCGGGACTGAATGAGCTGTTGGTGTGACCACACTCAGGGGCCTGCGGCCTGCCTGCTGCCCTGGGCTCACGGATTACAGAGCAAGGCGGTGTGTGTGTGTGCGGCTCTGTTCGCAGTCAAGAGCTGCAGTGTGTGACCTTCCTCGCTTCCTTGTAAAGACCCAAGTTCACACACGAGGGGGATTCTACCTGAACAGCGGCCCCAGGAGGGTCCATCTCCAGCCCTGGGTTTCCACCAAGGCCACCTGGGGGCAGGTCTGCAAACCCAGCAGGGCCCAGGCTCCTTCCCCTGCAGACCTGGTCGCCCCTCAGCCTCCCGCCCTGACCCGACCCACGGTGTTCAGGATCCTCTGCTCCCACCAAGGAAGAGCCGCGCGGATTACCGGGGCTTCTATACAAAGCAATTTCTAAGCCTTTTAAACCCCTTCTTGGAACATGGTGGAGTATAAATAAATAAACAGTTCCAAAGCCATTTCCATCTGCCCTCCCCACACTGGGTCTCTTCCAAGCTCTCTGGCCAAGGGCGCCTGAATCCTGGCCCGCAGCCCCAGGCTCTCCCGCAGCTGGGTGGATGGGGGTCCCTCCCCGCGGCCCCGCTCTGCGGCCCGGTGGGAGCTGGCAGCCCAGTTCCACAGACAAGCGATCTGCTGGCAGCCTGGCTCACTGTGAATCGTCACCAGACAACTATTAATCTCCAATCCTACTTTATCAAGTGTTTATTTTTTTCCTCTCTCCCTCTCCCCAAGCCTGGGAATATCAATACAGCAGCTGTCACGGGTCGTTACCAACTGCATCGTCCCGCGATTACCGCGAAATAAAGCCAGATAGCGAGACGGCGGGAGCCCTGCCATCGACAGCTTATCTGGGGATCCGAGGGGGCCGTCTTGCAAGATGATATTGTGCTGTCACATCTGGGCTCCTGTCTGCCCTGAACAAAGGGAGAGAGAACACGGCCAGAGGGAGGCCCTCCCCACCAGGCAGAGGGCGCCCTCCAGAGCCAGCCACCCAGAGCAGGCCTGCCCGAGAGGGCAGGCAGGACCCAGAGGACGGGGTGGGCAGCCCTTCAGAGCAGCCCAGCTCTCCTGGGGGTGGCAGGTCCACGGCCAGGTGGAGAGCAACAGGGGACCTTGGGAGACAGAGCAGGAGGCGTGTCACCCGGAGGGCAGCCGTGACAGGGTGGTGATGAGAGAAGTGTGGTGGTGGCCACGGTGCAGCTGGACGGGGTGGGGGTGGGGGAGGCGGTGCGCGTGGCTGCCTGCTCTGGCAGGACAGGTCGCGTGGCCTTGGCGGTGCGTTTCTCCTAGGGCTCCTGTGACAGAGGACACGTGCTGGTGGCTGGCAGCTCTGAAGGCCAGAGCCAGGGCAGGGAAACACAGATGGCCTTCTGCAGGCCTCTGGCCTCCCTCCAGCTGGACTCGGGGGACCCGTGTGTGCCTCCTGAGAGTAGGTCCAAGTCCCCTCCTCAGGGAGGGCACAGCGACTGGACCAGGCCTGCCCTACTCCTCCCACGGTAGTTCGTGTCTGCAAGGCCACAAACAAGGCCACAGGCCCAGGCCTAGAGGTGGGCCCCCACAGACCTCAGGGGTGCAGTTCCACCCGCCCAGGCTGAGAAGGCTCCTCCCTGCCTCCTGGACTGGACAGCCTCCACCTTTGTGCAAGACCAGCGTGGTGGCCCCCTTCCGGGCCCTCTCCGCCCACACCAGCCGCCCGGCTGCCCTGGACTCCCTCTCCGGATCCTCCTACCCCTCCTTGCTGTGCTCTGTGGGCCCTTGAGGGCCACGCAGCAGGGATGGAACCCCAGACACCAAGGACCCAGCAGCACCTGAGGGCAGCCTGCCTGGAGACAGGGCTGTCGGGCTGAGGGTCCACGTCTGAGCCTAGAGCAGGGAAAACCTTCATCCTAAAGGCACGCAGGCTGCCAAAACACCCCAACACGCCCACAGGCGAGCAGGAGACCACTCTCGGAGAAGGAAGGGAAGGGACGGAGCCCGTTTCTCCCTTTGTTGGGCTCCAGGTGTGGCCAGACGTGTGGGGGCTGGCTGAGGCCCAGAGAGAAGAGCCCTGATGGAGTAACCTCAGGGCCTGTGTGGCCCTGGGCGGCTGCTCCTTCTGGGAGAGCTGCAGACAGAGTACCCGAGGGACTAAGATGGGACCTGCCAGGGACCCGTGTGGTCCGGTGAGCAGAGTGCAGGAGAGGGCCTGTGCCCCACAGACTGAGAAGAGATTCCCGCTGAGGCCCACACGGCTCCGCAGTCAGCTCACAGGCCACACTCTGTCCCCCTCCCATCCCTGAGCGCGGCAGGGCCAGGGCTGAGGTCTGAGGCAGGTGAGCAGCAGGCAGAGAGCGTCCCCACCGTGGGGCCATCGGTTCCAGCCAGGCCACAGCACTGGCCGCAAGAGCTGGCCCACAGAGGAATCTGTCCCTCTAGCAGTAGGCCCCGGGTGGCCTAGGCAGGGCGCAGGCAGGCTGAACAAAGGCCAGCCGGGTGCACTGGCCCCAGGCAGGGTGCAGGGGCCTGGTTGGCTGGGGCAGTTTCGCAGCCGCAGGACAGGCTGGGGCTCTCTCAGGACCACACTCTGGGGGCCTGGCCACCTGTCCCCAGCTGTCCCACCGTGAGCTCCAGGGATTTGCAGGCTCCCAGGTCCTCAGGATCCTGGCCAGTGGCCCAGGAAGCCTCAACACACCACTGCCCCAAACCGGGACCAGCTCCCTGCTGCTGCGGGTGCTTCTAACACCATCAAACTTTAATTACAGTCACACTGGCCTCATGCAGCTCAAACACTAATATGGCCCTGGCCAGTGCAGAGCCGGGCTCATCCTCTCCAAGCTACACAGCAGGGCAGGAGGCGCTGAGGGGGAAGCTGCTGACCTGCCGGGGACACCGGCCTTGCTCTGGGGCCAGGGCCCTCTGACCGCGGGAGCACACGGCCATCCCACCTGCAAAGAGGAGGCTGCAGGTCTGACCCACCCGCAGGGGCAGGGGTCAGGCCAGGGTTTGGGGCTCAGGGCCTGCAAGGCCTTCCTGCCTCCTGTTCCTGCCAGCGGCCCTGCTTTCTCTGCCTGGAATTCCAGGGGCCCAGCTGCTGGGCCACTGTGGGCTACTTCTGCCCACACCCTACCTAGGGACATCACGTTTGGGGCCACTGGGTCACCTGCCCCAGGAAACTCTGGGTAGAGGCCAGCTGGACCTCAGGGACACTGACCTGTCCCTGGCCAGACCGCAGGCTGCTCATGCACCACCCCATTTACCTGGAGCCCTGGAAGGGGTTGAGGACTGACCCTGAGGTCACCCCGCGGTGTGCCTGGGGAAGAGAGGGTTGGGTCCCCAGCTGCTGTCCCCCTTGCTCTGAGACACAGCCAAAGACATGCAGACAACCATCCAGCCACATGGATTTTTGACTCGGGGCCCGGCAGTTGGTGGCCTCACTCTGCTGACAGCTGGTGACTGGTCGATGGCGTCACCATGGCCTATACGCCCTCTGCTGCCAGCATGCCTGTGTCCATGCCTGTCCATGCTCTGTACCCCAGCCACTCAGCCCCTCCCCCAGCCCTCTCCGCTCACACCCTCAACCACCATCACCATCGTCCATCTGACTCCCGTCCTCCGCCTCCTTGAGCTGCCAGGTGTCCAGACCTGTAGAGGGCCGAGGACCTCAGGCTTGGGAAGGAGCACTCCTCTCTCAGCACCCTACTCCCATTGTCCACCAAACTAAACCCAAGCTTCCAAATCTGACACTCGAAGCTCTCTGCAAGGCCCATGTCCACCTCCGGGTCTCGGGTCTTACCTTGGCCTCCAACAGGGACTTTTCTACACTTCCCACAGCCAGGCGGGGCCCCTCCCTGACCAGCGCCTGCTGCCCTCTGTCCCAGCCACCATGCATGCTGCTCGTCTGTCGTGGTGCTGTGTCCGCCCTCTTTCCCCATCAGTATCCCACCGCACACAGCGTCCAGGAGCTGGGTAGAGCCCATCCCCCCCAGCTGCGTCCAGCTCCTTCCGCCTGGAGCCCGGCTGCCCGCCCCTTTGAACTGTGCCTCGGTCTCTCCACACCCACCCTGCCTCACGAGGCCGTCCCTCCGCCCTCAGCCCTGCCTGCCTCTTGACGACACCCGTCCAGTCCTCTGGCTCCTCAAAGCACCTGGCACCCGGGGGTGCGCAGCAGCTGCTAGGGACCCCCTGACATCGGGCACCATGGAGGCCCCTCCATTTCAGCAGGTGCACGTGGGGGCCCTGGGGCCACCACACAGGCCAAAGCCGTCCAGGCTCTGTGGAAGAATGCCGCGGCGGCGTCCCCACCACCGGCACACCACCTCAACAACCAGAGGCCCCCCGGTGGGGGCAGCTTCCGTCTGGCACAGGACAAAGGCACCCATGGGCCACACAGGCCCACCTGGCGACTGGCCAACAGGTGCCCCTCCTTGCCCATGCGGGGCTCTGCCCCTGGCCTTGAGCCCTGTGCCTCCAGGGCTGTGACTGAGCATCCACCATCTCTGCAACCAATCAGCCAGGAGTCAGCCTTGGGGCCTTGGTCCTGCCTAGGGTCTCAGGATCTGGGGACCCCACCCAGGCCTGGAGCCTAGTCCTCCCCTAGAACAGGTTCTCCTGAGTGGGGACACGGACCCCTGCCAAATCCCAGAGCCTGAAAGGGGTGGGCTGTGGCCAGACTCGCCCAGCTGGCCTCCAGTGGACACACACGGGTTCTGCTGGTGGTGTTTCCCCACTAGATGACGAGTCCCCAGAGGGCAGTGGATGCCCCTGTCCCCAGCAAATGCCAGGCACACCACAGCAGGCATTAAGGGTCAGTAAGTGA
Organism: Urocitellus parryii; assembly: GCF_045843805.1. Classification (NCBI taxonomy): domain Eukaryota; kingdom Metazoa; phylum Chordata; class Mammalia; order Rodentia; family Sciuridae; genus Urocitellus; species Urocitellus parryii. The sequence goes on along the minus strand of NC_135537.1, from coordinate 2,156,528 downwards.
ATGAACAGGTCCACGGAACCCTCTGATGCAGGAAGGTGGTGACAGACGCTTATCGAGCGCCACGTTGGATGCTATCCAAAACACCAGTCCATTCAGCTCATCCATCAGCTTGACAGGACTCTGATTTAGCCGCCTGCGGCTGGATTGAATTGACCTGCGGGGGTGGGGAGCGCTGGTGGTGTGGGAGGACCTCGGCCAACAGGGACCAGCCTCACAGCTCCCGGCTCAGCCATCTCTGCTCCGTCCCAGGGAACTCAGCTTCTCGAAACCCCAAGGTCAGTATTGGAGCCACCCACAGGCAGGAGGCCTCTGGAGAGGACTCGAGCCAGCCCCCTGCCCTTGGGGAGTTCCACCTGGGGTGCCACTCCCTGGCTACACCCGTGTGGCCCCTCACGTCTTCATTGACTTAAGCCAGAGCCACAGGGCAGCAAGGCCCACAGACCAGCAAGGCTGCAGGACACCAAGGCAGGGTCACAGCAGAGGCTCTGGCCTGGAGCCACCAACATGAGGACATTGCTGTCCCCAGGTGGCCATGTGGCCTGGGCAACCCCCACCTCTGTGCCTCGGTTTCTCACCCAGAAGTCATACCTCCAATGGCATTGTGAGGACAGAGTGGATTCCTGGGTGGAAAAGTCCCCACGAGTCCCCAGGTGCCGGGTGACCATGCTTTGTATCCAGCAGGCTCCAAAGTCAGTGCCTTGTGGGAGTGTGCCCCTCGCACCCAGCCTGCAGGGAGCCCGGTCGAGCTCTGGCTCCAGCTCCTCGAGCCATCCAGTCTGCTCCGAGTGTCACCAACCCATGACCTGTGGCTGCCCAGGCTCGCTCTTCCCAAGGCAGGTGACAGAAGCACAGAGGCCTGGTGCAGCCGTCAAGCCGTCGACAGTCTCCCTGGCGGAGCCGTTCCCACGGTCAAGCCCAGCATCAGGAATTCTGGGAAATGTGTCCCGGGACCCAGAGTCCAAGGCAAAGTCAGCACAGGAGCCAGTGAGACGCGGGTAGGAGCCCAGCTTCCCCTGGGGTCACCGGGCCACAGCGCAGGCTCACGCTGCCAGCTGCAAGAGGAGCCTGTTCCCTCTGAAGAGGCTAAGAGCCCCGAGACTTGGAGGTGCTCCCCAGAGGCCGGGACCAGGGCAGCCTGCTGAGATCTGTGCTCGCCCTCTGTCTCTCCATGCTCCACTCAGGGAATGTGGGGTCCCCTCTTTCTGGTCTCCCTGGCTCTGACCCAGGCTGCCCTCTGGCCCACCCAGTAGCCCTATCCTGCTCACAGCCTGCTGGGCCTGCCCTCGGCGGCCTCACCTCCACCGCCTTATGCAGACAGTCCCCAGCCACTCTCACCCAGGAGGCACTTCAGGACAATTTTAGAAGAATGCACACAGGCCCAACAGGAAACTGAGGTCCAGCCAGGGGCACTCTGCCCACATACACACAGCAGACTCCCAGTGCCCTTGACCTCCCTCCACACCAGGGCCCTTCTCCAAACCTAGGGGGCATCGTGCATGTGCACCTCTGTGATTTTGCTTATGCATGTGGGTTTGCCTGTGTGTGCATAAGTGTGTGTGTGCATGCATGTGTTCATGTGTGTGGAGTGTGTATGTATGCATGGGTGTGTGTGTGTGTGTGCATGCATGTGTTTACGTACGTGGGGTGTGTGCGTGCATGTGTTCACGTATGTGGAGTGTGTTTGCATGGGTGTGTGTGTATGCATGTGTTCACGTATGTGGTGTGTGCACAGGTAGTGTGCACATGTGTGCGTGGGTGTATCATGCATGGAGCACATGTGTGCGCCTGTGTTCATGGCTGTGTGGGGGTGTGCTTTGCGTGTGCACACCTGTGTGTCTGCATGTCAAATGTGCAGGGTGTGCAGAACGAAGCGGCCGTGGCCACGCTGAGTGGAGACCGTCAGAAGCTCCCTGCAGAGATGATCCCAGGGTGCCGAGCAGCAGCTCCGAGAATAGCGCCCGGTGCTGCGTCCCGGGGATGCCCGCTGAGGTGTGAAATTAAGTCAAACCTTTCTTCTCGCCCCAGGTGATGAGTGCGCTCCAGCTGCAGGGAGTTTGTCTTGCCACGCCCACCCCTCCACCTGCCTGCAGTGTACTTCAGTGCTGGGGACCCTCCGCTGTCACTCCAAGGGCCTGATGGACAGCCCACCCCCAGCCCAGCCTTGCATTCCATTCATGCCTGACCCAGGCCAGGGATTTGAGGGACACCAGGCGGGAGACACTGTCCACTCTGGGGAGCATCACCCTCACTGCCCCTGGGCCACCCAGGCGAGTTGTCCAGCAGGAGAGGAGAGACAAGCTGACCCACAGCTGCCTTCCCACCGTGACAGGGTGGGGGTGTCAGGGCAGCCAGGGGGTCCTGGGGACACGCTGGCCCTAGCAGGAGGCAGTGGTGGCCCCAGCTGCCGTGCCCAGGCAGCTTCCCAGCCTGAGCTGCCGTGGGCCCCGGGGGCTGCGCGGAGGGCCGCTGGGCGGAGGGCACGGGAGGGGCCCTGGGAGCTGTCCAGGCTCTGCAGGCTGCTGCTGTCCTGGGCAGCCCATCTGGGAGGACGCCCCAGGCCATGCTGGCCTGCTCTGGGCCGGGAGGACGCCAGGGGCTTCCCAGGTGAGCGGCTTGCGTTCCTCGTTAGCGTGTCTGGCGCTGTGAGGAGCCACGGCGGTGCCATCAGGATCACATCTAATCCTGCTCGTGGGCCCTAGGGGACGTTCAGGAGGCTCCGGTTCCAGCTAGACACCCTGCCCTGGCCTGTCCACTTCCCACTGAGCTCTTATTTACAATACAGTGTCAAAAATGCCATGTTTATGTGACGCGTCTTGTTTTGTTGTGAGAGGCGAACGTTGGGAGAAGCTGACATTTGTGATAATATATTATGTCAGGTGAAATAGGCAGGAAGTTAATTAAAGGCAGAGAGTTAATTAGTGGGATCCAGTGCACATTAGCGATCATTACCTCGTCGGAGAAGAGTAATGAGGTGGTGTTACTGCGTCTGTGTTCTGTGGTGCGCTGGCACGCCACATACGTCCGGGTGCTGGAGAGGCAACTCCCTCTGCCCAGCAGCGGGCGGTCTGCAGGCAGCATCGGCCCTGGCCAAGCCCACATCTGGAGGGGCAGGTGCCCTGAGCAGACCCGGGGGGGCCAGGCCGTGGCTGCAAAGTGCAGGAGGCCAGCTGAGCCAACAGCAGCCTGCCCTTGGCCATGCCCACAGGACAGTGGTCGCAGTGGACATCTATCACCTCATAAGCATGAATAGCAACGATTTCACTTTCCAGAGTGCCCCATTTGCCCATGAATTGTATGGTCACTCTGGAGGTGGAACGCATGCTTAGGCCTTCCCCACAGAGCAGAGACTGGCCTATCTCCCTCGGGACGCACCCACCCGCCAGGAGCAGCCCCAGCACCAACCAGGGGCTGGTGAACAGGCAGGTTCAGGGTGGGCGGCATGGCCAGTGGTGGGGGGTCACAGCTCACCCCCTCGCCTGCAGGGCCCCTGGAAGCCCCACTTCACCCACCCAGCCTTTGTCCTCTTGTCTGTAAGGGACCTGCAGGGTGCACCCGTGGGTGGCCTGAGGCTCACTGGGGAGTCACAGAGGCCATGTGCGAGCGAGCGGTGCCGGGTTCTCGAAGGCCGTGGGAGGTGCTGGCTGAATGGAGTGCACGGGCCTGGGCCTCCTGGGCTGGGATGGCCTGAGTCCCTCATCCTCCTCCCTGAGGCAGGGATTTGGTGGTTCAGGCCAGGCGTCTCCTTTGTGCTGAAGCCGCAGCACCACAACCCGGCAGCTGGACACGCCCTGGACAGTCATCCCTCCCACCTGTGTTGGTCGATCTGGACATGTGGGCCAGCTAGACCCCCAGCAAAACACCTTCTTCCACAAGGTCAGCTGCCTCAGGGAGGTGGCATCCAAGCAGGGACACAGGCAGCAGGTATCCCAGGCTGGTCCCTGAGGGAGTGGCAATGAGGCTGGCGCAGGTGTGTAGCCCAGAGGAACAGCCCCACTCGACTGAGGATGGCTGTCCACACGCCTCCTGCCAGCACAGGAGCCGTGCCTGGCTTGGCCAGGACTGTGGGTCTCCATCGTCCAGTGCTGGCCCAAGCGGGCAGGAACCACGATTACCCAAGTTTTCCAGCAGGTGACACCACAGGCAGGGGTGGCTGAGGCTCCAGCTGCTGGTTCTACATGAGCAACAGTGTCTGCTGACTAGAGATTGAACTGCACAGGACACCTGGACCAGGGGGCTCCCAAAACTGGCTGCAGACACACACCCGCAGACGCACACCCCCAGATGCACACCCACAGACACACACACCCAGATGCACACCCGGCAGTCACACATGGGCAGACGCACATGGGCAGATGCACACCCCCGGACACACACCCCCAGATGCACACCTGCAGACACACATGGGCAGAAGCACACCTGGCAGATGCACACCTGGCAAGCTCACACACGACTGATGTGGGTGCCCCCAAGGCCCTAGCAGCCCCGGGGGAAGCGCCTTGCAGTCATCAGTCTCTGGTCTGGGAGAAACTGCAGCCCAAAAGAGATGACCAAGAGGTGGACAGAGAGAGGCCCAGCTGGACAGGCCTCTGCTCCCTCCTGGCCCCCCTCTAACACCTCTCAGCTGTGGCCCCTCCCAGCAGGAACCACGGGCTGTCTGCATTCCCCAAACCCACACCGGGATGACCACTGACCAAAGCCCCTGCCTCTGACCACTGCTCCCACTCGCCTCAGGGGACCAGGCCTGGTGGCCCTCTCTGCCAAGCCCTCACTGCCGGGCCTGGGTGCCCCTGGGCTCCCACACCAGGCCCTGGCCCCGTCCAGCTCTCCCCGGGTGGATCTGGGTGGATGCACCTGGCCATCCTGCCACATGCCCAGGTGAAGGCCAGTCGCAGTCGTCCACAGACTCTGGACCCGGTCAAGCCCGGGCGCTGTGGTGAAGACTTGCAGACCTTGGTTCCTTGAGCCGCTGGCCTTGGCTCTGTCCCCTAGACAAGCACGAGGGCCCTGCCCGGGGCGTGGCCCTGCTGCCCGTCTTGCTGCAGGTCCCTGTGGGGCTCTCCTCACCCCAGGACTCCCGTCCACCGGGCACCAGGCCTGGCCTGTCCTCTGGCTGCGCCTGCAGCTGCAGCTCCTCAGCCTCGGAGCCCTGGGAGGACCCTCCATGGGAGACCAGGGGCCTGCTGACCTGGAAGCCAGGGCGTGACCGGGACTTCTGCGCCTGGCTCGCCCCGTGCCTGTCGCAGCCCCCTCAGAACGCAGAGGACCGCCACCCAAGGCCCCTTCCCTGGAGAGGGCCAGGCGCTCTACGCCGTGCTGCTGCATTTGTAGAAGCACATGGTGGGCCAGCTCCACCCCCGACCCGGGGCGTAGGGGCTAGGAGGCACGCGGGCACCATCAGGGAGGGGCCTGAGCGCCAGTTCAGGGCCTCCCCCAGCGCCCCGTGGCTTGCCACCCTTGACGCCCTCCAGGTCGGGGCTGCAAGTCAC